>NW_014332778.1:0-23015 GCF_000341935.2 Cephus cinctus
CTCGAGATACACGCTCGACCCTCGCGGCGACCGCGTGTGTTTTTGCCGGTCGTATTTGCTGTTGCTTCCGAACACGGCCAATTAATAGCCACGTTTATTATTCTGAAGTAAATTAATCATATCCAAAAAGAGTTAAACAGGCAACTATAGGATGCTTTTAGTTATAATCATTATATTCTATGCTCTCGCTATTTATGTGATTTCTTGGTGTTATCTATGTATTTTGTATTTGCCGCGTGCTTTGCTGTTACTTCTTGAATCTCCGAGTGCCGCGATTGACTCTTTCCTATTCGCGTAAAACTTTGTTAAAAATCTAGCGAATTGTAGTCGCGCTTTCGCCGGAACTTTTGTTCATGATTCTTATTTATTCATGTGTTCTTTGGCGTTCGTGATCCGTCCTATTTATTTCGCGCCGTTTGGGAAAATATCAGAACCCTCTGTTTAGTCTCCAAAAAGTATTCTAGTCGAATTGCTAGGGACGGCCCTGTGCCGCGAGCGCGTCACGAGCCTCACCGCTCCCCGCGAATACACGCTGAGCCCGCGCCTACAAACTCGCCGAGCTCGCCGCTCACGCGTGCGCCGTCTACCGCGCGATAGCCGCCGTGCTACTCTAAGCGAAGCGCCGTAGATCGCTGTATGCCTTCGAATACCTTATTCTATCTGATTTTTGAGACTATGGTCTAATATTATATGTTTGATTGATGTTCGTGGATTCGTTCCGCATTGTTAGCGTCTTTTGCGTTAATCTTTCCGCGTTAGTTTCAGTCCAATCTTTAGTGTAATCTTTCCGCATTTCAGTAAATTCATTAGAGCGTATTATTTAGTTTGGCACACCTTGTACCTTTAGAATCCGTATACTTTGCGTTTTCAAAATTATATAGAATCACCTTTGCGACGTTCAATCGATATAATTAGTAGATTTTCTTGCTTATGTTTCTCCGATTGATACCCATTCTATTGCTTGCTTATCTATGCTTACGTTTCTCTTTCCGCATGTATATCATAGTAATCTCTGTAAATTAACTTCACTTTCGTTTATATAGAATCTTTTTCTTGGCTTTGTTAATTTAGCGTAAGACTTTTGTTCATTTGGATTGCTTTGCTTTGCACCGCTCTCGTCTGCTACTTTATTCTGCCGCATAGTTTTGGCTTATGTAAATTTTCTTTTGACTATCTTTCTAATGGCTTTTGATTGCTCGTTCTAAAATATAGCTCTGGTGCGCTAATTCGATATAGTGTTTTTCTTGCTTTATATTGTTATGCCTCTGTTCCCTGCCTGAACGCCACGACGCTTCCGACTAGCTAGCCACCGGACAGGGCATTTGGTGTATTAATGTTTAGCGACTCCCTCTCCTCCGCTGCTTAGTGGACATCTTACGGATCGGCCGTTGTCCCTTGGTGCATCTCGTAGTGAGATTAGGTTTAGTGACTTTGTGAACGGATGGCACGTCTTAGGACTGTTGGCGTCGCCCCCGGATCCGTTATATTCTTGGTGAAAATTTTGTGAACGAGAGATCCGTCTTAGGTTGTTGGAGGCATTTGGTGTATTACGTTTTTAGCGACTCTCTCTCCTCCGCTGCTTAGTGGACATCTTACGGATCGGCCGTTGTCCCTTGGTGAATCTCGTAGTGAGATTAGGTTTAGTGACTTTGTGAACGGATGGCACGTCTTAGGACTGTTGGCGTCGCCCCCGGATCCGTTATATTCTTGGTGAAAATTTTGTGAACGAGAGATCCGTCTTAGGTTGTTGGCGTGGTCCTCGCTTCCGTTATATATTGGTGTTTAGTTTTAGCGTAACCCGGCCTATTCCGAATTGGGTAGATTTATTTAGTGACAAAGAGAGTGCGTTGCACTCGTGGTACTCCCGCGAGGGATACCTGGCGCCCAACCCGTGTTTTCGTGTTGGTGATAGGAGGTAGAGAGAGAGGACCATTGCGGGTCGTTTTTGATGACGTAAGATCCATCTTATCGGTTTTTGGTTTTGTTTTGTTTTTTTCTTACGTCCTAAAATTTGGCGCCCAACGTGGGGCCACAGGTGAGATCGAAAACCTTGTTTTTCTTACGTCGCAACATATACATTTTGCCTGAACCAACCTTCTTCTACACCGCAGACATCTTCAGTAACCGTAAGCAGCAGAATGAAGGTAAGCACAATCAAATTATTATTGGTGAAGGTACTCTTTAATTTTTGCTGAATTATCATAAATGTTAGACTTCCTAAGTTCAATTCTTTAGTTGGTGATGGTTTTCATTTGTTTAGAAACTTTCAAATCAGTCCTAGCAAATATCCAGTTCAATCTATCCTTCCCTTGGTAATTAGAGGCATAGCCCAATCCCGAGTAAAGTGCGCAAGCATTCACTCAAAACAGGGCAAAGTAATAGTATATTACGGTTCGGTAAATGCACCAGTCTAAGCCTCCATTCTGGTTCGGACGTAACAATATGTAGTGCTTCTTATTTCTTTTGCATTGTATAGCTTCCGAGTTTGCATACCGCTCATTGTGAGTTAATTTTAAGACTCTTGTTTAATTATGCTTGGTTTTCGCTCGCACCCTCAGTAATGCTTGCGTTAATGCTTTTGTAATTTTGCTATTGAGTTTATTGACTATTTGGAATTTTGTTTTGCTTAATACAGCTCTGGTGCGTTAACTATTTAATTCGGATTATTTTCTTGTAGTTTTCCGTAGCACGTTCCTATAAGTCCTTGGCTGTGTTCTTTCCTTCCTTACCTCTTGAACGCCGCGACGCTTCCGACGAGCTAGCCTCTGAAGCGGCGTACCGTGGGACGTATAGTGGTCTAATTTAGTACTATCTTTTGAGTTCCGGGTAACCTTTAAGTTTAGTTACGTTCTCTATTCTTTTTCTTGGCCGTGGAGCCCCTACCTGTTTTGAGTGGCCGTGGTGCCTTTAGGTTAGTTAAGTTAGTATCTTTTCTTGGTTGTGATGCCCCTATCTGCCTTTGCGTGGCCGTGGTGCCCTTAGATTTAGTTCGCCTGGTGGCTTATTTAGTTTTAGTTCGCTTGGTGGCAATCGGTTACCCGGGACTAATTATCTCTCGCGAACTTTATAGTATCGACAACAAGCCTAGAGCTCGTGGTGCTCCTTTGAGGGTACCTGGCGCCCAACAACCGTTTCGAGTTTGCCGAGACCACTTGCACTCCCGATTTCCGTTAGTGTAGAGTTCCGTTTTGTTGACGACTGAGAATATCATCGCAAAATATAGGTAGGCAAGTAGTGCAGTGTTTATTTAGGTACCTATACTAATGATGAAACGGCATTACGAGAAAAACAAAACGACCACATGATGAAAAGGCATTACGAGAAATGGAAAGATTAAGATGATGGTCTTAATCCCCACATTAGATTCTGACTTGGTGACAATGGGACCACCTCGAGAGGATACCCTTTCAAACAAAAAAAGAATTTTCAAATTCGGTCCACAATTGACGCAGAAATCGGTGAACATTCATAAAAAAAATACATACAGTCGAACATGGAACCTCCTCCTTTTTGATTGAAGTCGGTTAAAAAAAAAAAAAGAGTATTCAGCCTATACTGACTTCTCATTCCTCATGAGGATTCAACATCCACCCAATGTATCAGAATACAGCGTCTAACAGGATTTCATCACCCCCTACATTTTTTTTTAAATTAGCAATTTCAACAAAAAAAACGTTAAGCACTAAAGAACACCTCTTTATGCGTTACGTTCTTCGGGGGTAGCCGCACCACTTGGGGACTCATCGAGCTCCGCTAGCACCTCGGCCGCTTCGTCAGGATCCGCCGCTTCGTACACGCCGTTCCTAAGAACCCACAGTACCGGCTCTTCCGCGTCGTCGTGCTCCTGCGGTGGCAACGGGTTACCCGGTACCATAGATTCTCAAAATTGGTTGCGGTCGTTGTATCCAGCAGCCGCGACCGGATTTACAACTTTTTTTTTAGTTTCTATTTTCGCACGAATGTTTTTTTTTGAGCAGTCTCTGTAAAAATTTATCATTATATCATTGACCGTGCTCATTAGAAGCGCTGAAAATGGTGGAGCGGTCATCGTCACCATCATCGTCGTGTCGTCGTCGTCGTCATCACTACCAGCCGATACTATTGCCATGAGCTCGTCTGTAAAAAAATTATGAAGAAGACCGCCCCTTTTTTTTCCTTCTTTTTCCGACGCTCTATAACACATACCCCATGTATCGTGAGCCGTTTCTTCTTCTTTTTCTTCTTCTTCCACCATTTACATGTCCAGCGCTGTCGATGGGCCTAGCATTTTTTTTTTTAATAAAAACGTGAATTAGGCGCAATCTTTTTTTAAAAAAAGTGTATGTTTTACCGTTAGCGCGTTGTATCTCTCCTCGGGGGCGCGTTCGTGGCGAAATCACGTCAATTCTTGTAAAATTTATTTAGTTTTTTAAGAAGCAATTTATTTAGACATTATTACTGGTAAGCGGCAAATACATATCTTCGTGGAACGCGTGATCGGCTGTAATAGCCCTGTTGATATTGCTATCGCGCACTCCGCGTTTGTTGATACACGCTACGGCTAACGAAAGTATATACACTGCAGGACAGTAATGCCGTCCTTGGGTGGAGCTAGTAGGAAGCGGGAGTAGGGCGACCGGCAGTAGCGACTGGTGGCGAGCAAGCCAGGCCGCCGCGTAGAGAGGGTAGCCTATTCCCCTCGCTAGGGACGGCATGTCTGTCCAGACTCCAGGCGTCCCGTATAAGAGTGTCTCAGACAATTTCATACAGATACCGCATAAGTCCCTCTCACTCGCAGTTAGTGGAGTCCCAGAGATAGCCCACACTGTGTATAAGAGCGTCTCACTTGCGCCTAGCGCTAGTCGCCCATAAGACCCTCTCACTCGCTGGCAGCAGTGGCCTAGCGCGTATAAGAGCGTCTCACTTGCGTCTAACGCTAGTTGCCCATAAGACCCTCTCACTCGCTGCCAGCGCTTGCTCAGCGCGTGCGGTTGGGACATAGTAAAAAAAAAGTGGAAAAAATTATAGGTCTTTCGACCAGGGGTTTAGCTGATGAGAAGTTATGTCATCAAAATGTAGGTTAGGTTATTAGTAGTCTGTCCAGAAACCATCGCGGTCGATTACCTGACTTAATCGATTCGGAATCGAATCGATTAAATGCTTCAAATAGTCTGGGTTGTGCCGAAGCTCTTCCCAGATTCTTTGAGCATGCGCAATTATGGCTGATTTCGATCTTTCCCTCTCAGGTTGCCATCTCCGGGTCATCTCGGCCCAAACATTCTCAATGATGTTTAGGTCGGGAGATTTAGCGGGCCATTGCACCACTTGGATGTCCGGATGATTCGAAAACCAATTTCGCGTTTCACGAGAAGTGTGGACAGCGGAGTTATCTTGAATAAGACGAATTATTGGCATGTCATCTGCCGGACATTCTCAATGATGTTTAAGTCGGGAGATTTAGCGGGCCATTGCACCACTTGGATGTCCGGATGATTCGAAAACCAATTTCGCGTTTCACGAGAAGTGTGGACAGCGGAGTTATCTTGAATAAGACGAATTATTGGCATGTCATCTGCCGGATACACCGCGCGAACTGTTGGAAGCATAACTTCCTCCAGTACGCGAATATATTCTGCAGAATCCATGTGTGGAGATATCTCCACTAATTCGCCCAGAGTCTGTCCGCTTGTCCAACCCCACAATCCATACGAAATACGCCCGCTACGATCTGCAGGGACGACGTATCTCGGATCAAGTCGGACACCCACTGGCCGCCACACGTGAAGACGCCGGTCAGTTGACGATTGGAAGACTTTCTCGTCTGTCCAAATCGTAACCTCCCAGGTCTCACGTGGCGTCTGCAATTGTTGCTCCGCAAAAGCAACGCGAGCTCTTCGATGTTGCGGGAACATCAAGATCTTTCGGGCAGGCCGAAAACAACCATAATTGGCCTCCTGTAATTGACGACGCGCGGTCCTGGCAGAACCCGGAAATCCCTCCCTCGCGGCAACTTGCGCGATGGCCGCGAATGGATCGCGATCAATTGCATTGATTACGAGGCGGTCCTGTTCGCTATTTGTAATTCGCGGCCGCCGATTCTGTGCACGATGGTCGTGGAGAGCATGATCACCTCCGACTTGATATGCGTTGATCCATCGGCGTACAGTTTTTACACTGCATCCGATAATCTTCGCTATCTCATCAAAGGGTATCCCACCCTGCTACAAACCAACGATGCGCCCGCGTTGCTCTACACAAATATTCGGTGCCATTTTGATGTCAACTTACCAACGTCTCTGCTAAGAATGAGACTATTTGTCAAGATACTGTATGTCACATTACACAAAAGTGTGCATAGAATAATTTGAAGGTGACTTTGGATTATAATAAGAGAGCCTAATGTTTGGAGTGAGAGGGTCTTATGGGCGAGCATTACTGTCCTGCAGTGTACGGATCGTTCTTGAAATATTCTCTTTCATGACCCCTGGCTAGCACGCGCAGAATACAATGGGAAAACACACTTTTTAATCTACGCGTTAACGTGCGAAAACCGAAATATCTTAACTCGCGACACCACACCGGTGAGAATAATCTCGGGTTTCTAAGGGTATTCAAGCCGCGTGTCTTGACGAAATCACCGTTTTCCCATGTCTTCGCCCACTGCATACGTCTATGCCTAAAAAATCGTTGTCATCGTAGTGTGCCATCACTTCTTTTTCGATGTCTTTCAATAAATTTTTCAGTGTATCGTTGTAAGGATTCTACTGCTTTTCTTAGACTGTACATCGATGAATGCTCGCGCGTGCCCCAACCGCGTGTTTTGTTTTTTACAGAATCGTCTTAACGCTGATGTAGATGTTCTCTGATGCATTCTGCGGTATCAGCAGTATACTCAATCCTGGCCATAGTCTCTTTGTTCGCTGTATCCTATAAAAACGGGGTGCGGCTGCGATGGTGGGGGGGCATTTTTGATGATATTTCGATGACCTGTCTTTTAGATATCGCATTAGACAGTACTGCTCAGACCATCGCACCGATCGCATAATAGCATTTACTATAATCATGTACAAGAAGCAAGTACTGCCGTCCACTGTGTTCGATCTAAACCGATCGTTTTCGAAACAAGTAATCACCGGTTTCTCTTTAAATCGTTCGGGAAGCTTATCACCTGTAATTCGCATCGTTAATCAAGATTATTCTGGAGTGGAGTTTGACCCTACCGACTGAGCCATCATCACCGACCACCTCCCCGTCATCCACAAATTCTTTACCGCAAAGGATAACATCAAGGAGGTACCCGAGGCTTTTAACACTCCTATTCTCATGGCCACTCATGAGCTAGTCTTCACGCACTCATACGGTGAGCGGGCTATTATTTTTAAACCGGCAATGCCGGTGTCTACGTACAAAGACGGCTCGGGTGTTAAAGGAGCTAGGGCGTACACACCCGGGGTCGTGATGAATAGGGTGTTCTACCTCAATCTCCAGAGGGTCTTCCGCTGCGTGACCGCCCAAATAACCAAGCTACGCGAGATCACCGACAGTGCTAACAACTGTAAAGACACGCTAATTGCGGAACTCGACCGCCGCGGAGATGGCACTTCCAGGGACAACATATTGGACGATCTTCAGCTGATTCTAGAGAAGAAAGGCCTGTGGTCACCGGCACTATATCAATTATTGGTGGAGGTGCTCTCCCTGTGTAATCACGAGTACCTCTCCTTCGTGCGGAGCACTATGGAGATATTCGTGTCAACAATGCGCTAATAATCGAAAATGTGTCACACGCTACAGCTTTATAATATACTGTAACGTATTTCCTGACCTACGTTCTATCCGCGACCCCAACGTGGCATTCCGCGGATCCCTTGGCCGCCAGGTGCATCCTTGCACCAGCCCGACTCGTCGGGCCTTTAATTTTTAATCCGCGGCGCGTCACTTCCTGGAGTCCTCTCGACCGGATCTTCCCACTAGCTCTCCTTCGCGTTGGTAGAGGGGAACGTGAGGGCGGCGAGTTTACACAGGAATCGGTCGGCCTCTCCGAAATAATCGACACGGTGGGATTTCATTCCAATAATCTACATTTATTTCGTTCTAGGTAAACGATTACAGTCGGGTGGTCTTACGAACGCAACTCGATACAATCCTATTAAGGTACGCGGTCGCGGCAGTCGTCTTCTCTTTTCACGGGCGGCTGCAATCTTCTCGCATGTGAGTCGGTAGCGGGCCCGTAGTCCCCACTCCGCGTGCCTCGCTGTACCGGCGGATGCGCTTCACCCCGGCCGGCGCGCGGCTTCGCTCGAAAAATGGTAATCAGATGAGACTTACCAGAACTTCCGGTGCACACGGATTCCTTCCTGGTGGTCCCTGGCTTTTTCTCTTTTCGGCTCGTTTTCTCTCGCTCTCTCTCGGTCTGCTCGCTCTCGCCGCCTTGCCACAGTCCAAAAAATCAAAGTCCGGGGAAAATGCCAAGTCGTCTAATCTCGATATCTGTCCAAAATCACTCTCTCACAAACAAAAATCCAAAACTCGCACACCACTTTTCGAAAACTCGCTCACACTCGGCTCACGGTTCTAAACGAAGTGGCCCCCTTTTGGCCCACCGGCCCGAGGATTCCCGAAGAATCCCGAGTTCACCCGAACTCGTGCGCTATCTCTCGCCTCGGTCCGTTATCCGTTCTTCGGCGCTCACAGCCCGCCAGTCTCTGGGCGGCGCCGATCTTACGCGAGCGCTCCCGATCGTCGGCTCGGCGCTGCCGGTTTTTCTCCCCGGCTTCCTCTCGCCACGAACCTTTGGCGTCGTCGGCATTCTCTCGGCGGCTTTCGTCGGCGGCACGGCTCTCCGTGCGCCTACGCTTTTATGTAACTGGCCGTCCCACGGACGCCACGTTATAATACATAATGTTTCTTACAAAGCACCGGGTACTTTCTTACTCCGGCTACACTTACCTTCTTATGATAATTAAAAAAATGATACCGACCGAGAGGTCATTGTATAATTACCGACCGTGACAGGCCCGTGGGGACATGCAACACTGTTGGTACTGGGTGGTTTCGGGACTTAGGACCAGGTCCGCATGGTGGGGAGTCACCACATGGGCGAGGGGGTGACGTCGTAGTGCGGTGTGGAGAAGGACAGAACGCGGTGCGCTCCATGACTCTTAGGGGATAGTGGTGGGGGTTTGTTGTGATGACCAGGAGTGGCTTATAACTACTGATAAATGTCTGCGTTTTTCAAAAAAACCTCCTTTAAAGAATGAACCACTCCTAGACAAGTGTAATTAATTTCTCATTAAAGTGGCATCATGTTGCTTGAATTTTCCTTTTCAGCTATTACAAATATCTTTTTATATATGAATTGATAAACTTAATCGTTTGAATAACGTTCGGTTGTATGCCTTACAAAAACTACCCCTTCGTTTTCTGCGATCCTTTTGGCGGGATTCTTTGTACGTTCGCAATCTTGCAAACTCTTATATCTCAAGTATTTGAACATCAAATTTTGTAATTTAAAATGCCAAATACTGTAACACTGCATTTTAAAATTTTCACTTCAGGGATACCTACCTTTAAACGTATTCTACCACGTTTATATAGAAATATATAACTTTTGAGAACGAAATTCATTAAAAATAACTCGTCACTGACAGATGCGATATTTGCGTCTCATTAGTCATCGTGAGAATGAGAGAAAAAGTCATAAGGTTCTAAGTCTATTGAATATAACGACCATTCGATACCTGCATGGGTGAAGCGAAAAAACTCTAAACCGATGATGCGGTCCTCATAAACTTTGTGCATCGTCTTAAATTTGGATTTCTTCTTGTGGGGCTATCTTAAAGACTATTGTCACGCAAACAAGCTAAAGACAAAATATGCTTGATACAAGCCATCAGAAAAGGTGCTTTAAGCGTTTTTCACAATAAGATCGAAGAGGTTTCCATAGTTTCCAGAAACGGCTTCACTATTGTGTCAATTCGGATGAAAAACACCTTCAAAAACTTTATCATTAATAATTTGCCATTGTTTAATTTTTTTCAACTTTAAAAACAAATTATTTTCACCTAAAAATGAATGATTTAACTGTAATAAAAATGTTCGATTTAAGTTGCAAATAAAATTGACGAGTTTATTGTATTCATGACTGCGTTTTATTTTCTGTTTCTACATTTATTAAAAAATAATAATAGTTTAATTTAGGAAACTTCCTATTTGTCACCCTATATAAGTAGAATCTTGATCATTAAATTTCGAATTAAAAACTTATGTGAATAGTCTCACACAAAAATACACAACACACGCTCAGGTACTGAACGTTACCGCCAGGAACTACTACTGTGTAATATTAGTACTGTGAATAATTACGTAACTGATTCAGTGTACTGATATCAAGAAATTTTTATCTTACTATTACTTTTAGAAACTATACGTTAATTAAGAATAATGTTACAACATTTCTTTTTTCTTAGAAATTTCCGGAGCTGAAATTCAAATATGTTGAAGAGGAGCAGCCAGAAGAATTCTTTATACCATACATATGGAGTGTGATGTGCCAGGAAGCTCTATTGCATTGGAACGCTGAAAATGTAAAACTCTTTTCATCTAATAATGAAGAGTAAACTACTTTTGTTGTTTGCTGATAACAAAGGTACATCTCTACAAAGTGGTTTGCAAGATACTTGTACATGAATGTCGAGTAGTCTATTTATAATTTAATTAATATATATTTGTCGGCGCGCAACCGAGCATCATCGACAGAGGGCCTAGCAGTCCTGTTTTGATTTTTTTTAGTTGTTTAGATTAAGCTGTTTGTTTTGAGTGGTGACTGATGGTCAAGGTGTCCCCCACCCCGTGGGTGGTTCGGGGAAGGTTTCCACCTTACCAGGGTCGAGACGCGGGGAAGTCAGTAAGTCTCGAACCTGTGAGTGCTACCGGTCGTGATCCGAATAATAGAGTTTTGTGTTCTGCCGACGGGGTAAATAAAGGAACGAACGACGACAAGAGCTTTTCTTTATTCATATCCTTAACCCACGCTCGCACCAAGACTCATCGACAGCCATGGGTGATCACCAACCTGGACCGGATTACAATTGTTGTGAGCCCAAATACTGGATTCACGGATTTGACTGCCGGAAAGGGTTTTCGGGAGTCAGGTACTTTGGGATTCGTTTTCCGAGTAAAAAGTTGGAACTTAACTCTCGATAACAAGTAAAAGATTTATTTGAAACAAAATAAGTTACGTTAGAGTACACTATTAGAAATAAACCGTAAACGTGGTAAGTACGAAATCACGAGGCTGGAGGTTAGTACTTCGACTAAGTTACCGTAGTAACACTTCACTCGTAGCTCTCTTACTTCGTCTGACGTGCCGACAGGCCGTCCGCTTTTTATATCTTAATTATGGAATTTTTAGAGATGCAATGACCAAGGGATTGTTTCTATATTTCGCCATGGTGTCGGGGATGTGTCTTTGTTTCCATAATATTGGCGAGTAGAATGTGCCGCGTCGCAGCGTGGCCATTCCGTCGCTTCTGACGTAGGCGAGTTTCCAAATCTATATTATGGTTTACAACATAATGTACCAACCAATGATACGACATATTAAATTAAAAGTTACGTGGTATATTATGTATATTTATTGTTATGCCGTGAGGATGTTATAAAATAATCTTCAACACTTTTAATAATAATAAAATAGCAAAAACAAACTATTTTTATTGTATCTCTGTTTCGTTAACAATGGCACAATTTTATTCTATTTTGCTTTTATGAGCGGACGATGCTCACTCGGAGCCTACAGTTCGACGACTGACTTTTTGTTGCGTCTAAATAATGAAGAGCTTCTACGCCTTAGTACAATTTTGCTGACAAAGGGTTACTTACCGTGTGGTACTAAGAATGCTAACCTAGTAAACAACTAAGTAACGCTTAGGGTATAACACCCCCGCTGTTAGATGAAAATTCCCTTTTTAGAAAATTTACAAGAAGGATTTTCAGAGAACTTAAAGTATATTACATATCATTGTCGAATTCTGATATGCGAAGTCTAGACCTAGATCGAGGAACCTTTCTTTTTGGCTCTGACTGTCTGAGGCTTACAGTTTTTCTTTGAAAGATTGGAGACACATCTAAATTTTATGAAATGGGACTGGAATTGACATGGGTCAATGTCTCCATGGGCATTTCTGTCGCACAGGAGTTTTGATTTCGAGCATTATTGCCATAATTAAAGAGACAATGATTATAAACAGAAGTGCAGGACTTGAATGCCCCTAACGTCAAGTATTTAAGAAGATAAAATATTTTAAACTTATTCATTAAGTACAATATTATTAATCCGGCCAAGATATAAATGGCATACGTGATCTAACTTATTGCTTCCTCATAAAATGTTTTTGTTCTCTGATGATTTTCTATTTCTATTGCTTCTCTTATTATTTCGTTTAATTGGATGCCATATTTAGTTAGATCGGCTATTTTAACATCAGGCGTTTTTGTTGCGTGAATTTTTAATAAACTGAAGTTTCCGACTACTTTTCTCGTTACTTTTTTTGTAAGAAATACCTTATATTATACAAGTATCGCGCCTATTGACGATACTTTTTGGATACTTTTAGCTATCGATGGTTGGATATCCAACCCACTAATATTTTGCTCGGGGTCAATCCTCCACATACCACGTAACTGTTGGAATGATGGTACCCTTCTTTTGGATCATCTAGCGAACGATGCGCCAAATACATCAGGCGTGGGGGTACCATTGTCTTAGCAGCGTAAACTGCTACATGTATCTCTTATTTGCAACTATGCAAAAAATCAGAGCTATGGTGGGGAAATAGATGGTTACCTGTGAGCCGTCCTCGCAGCATCCTGTCATTACCTTGGTGACAAGCAATAGAAGCGACAATAAAAAAAGAAGTGATAGTGATAGTGAAGTGAAAAGAGTTGGGAGCGCATACTCAGAGCGTATTTTTAAAAAGTGATATGTATAATAGCGTATATATTTATTTAGTATAATATTTGATTTAAAAAAAAGTTTTTGTATGTCTCACATCTTTTCCTTTATTTCTAGACGATCCGTCATCCTGTCGCCTATCTAGCACCACAATATCTTACAGGGTATAAAAAAGAATGGTACGTATAACAGCGTATATATTTATTTAGTATATTATTTGAGTTTAAAAATGTTTTTGTATATCTGTCACCTTTTACCCTTATTTCTAGACGCTGCAAAATAGGACGACGCGCACGGTAGCACCACCATCAGGCATTAAACTAGCGTCGCATATTACTAGAGCGGTAAGGGTAATAATTTTAAGTCTGCACCGGTTTTTATTTGATTTAAACAGATTTACTAAAAAAAAATTGAAATTTTACAGATTATGGCACCAAGGAGGCCTGATACACCGCCCGAGGGGGTGGAGGGACCGTTTGAGGGGCCGTTGCTAGACGGTATACCGCCGCCCTTCAACGATTTCTTCGCCCCTTTCCACGAAGGGCGGTGTTTTTTCGAGTGCTTATATGTGCGGGGCGTGGAGGAGGAACTGTGCTACGGGTGCATGTGCGCGCAGACTGCCGAGGACAGAGCAGGGTACACAGTGCATGTAATGCACTACCTGCAGATTGACCCCGCAATAGCCCTGCGTGTGGGAATATGTGTACGCTGTGCTCGGTGTGTGATGCACCCGCTGACTGCATAGCCTGTATAGCCTACTTCTGCGATAATAGGGAGCAAATATTGAGGTAGGGGGCTGCAGAGGTTCCTCGCCCGCCCCAGTTATAAAGCGTAAAATATGTATATACAGAGTGTTCGTTATGAAACGCAATGTAGTAACATCGTTGTATTCCTTGTCAATTTCTAATGAATACGTATATTTTCATTTTTTATTTCATATATCAAAATTTCGAGATAATCAAGGTTGAAGTTGCAGTAATGCGACTAATCAGAGCGCGCTTAAACGGAGCGTAGATGACGTCGCGAGTCAGCCTGCAAGACTGCTTACACTAGGCCAATAACACTAGGAGTATTGTCGTAGTGTCCCTGTTTATCTGCATGTAATTGAGTGAGATACAATCGCTCGCTGTAACGTCACTGAATTTCAGAAAGTACCCCTTATTCCTTATAATGTCTATTCTTTTAATGTGACAAGATAGTTGTACCAACGTATTACGTTTTGAGTGGTCCTGAAAAGGACCGATTTCAATCTACGGTTGACCGAGCTTGGATCTAGAGATGCTAATCTGCAACAATCACATACATTTTCTATGATAATGATTATTCTGAAACAGTAAATATTGTAGAATATGTACAACCTTTGAATAAATTATAACAGATGTTCAAAATGGCCCCTATTCACATTTAAACATGCTCTTGAACGTTTAAGTAAGTTAGCTTGGGCATTCGTCAGCATCGTTTCATTCATTGTGGCGATGCTTGCTGACAGTCAAGCCGCTAAATGTTCTTGACTTTTTGGCCTGACTCGATAAACGAGATCCTAAGGTAACATTGTTAGTGTAAATTATGTTAATGGCAAATAGTACTCAACTTACTTTTAAATATCCCCAAAAAAATAAATCTAGCGGATTTAAATCTGGGGATCGTGGATGCCATGGCACCGGACCACCTCTACCAATCCACTTATTTTCCAACATGATATCTAATATCGCGCGAACCGGTCGTGCGTAGTGTGCAGGCGCGCCATCATGTTGCAACCACATTGTACGGCGGACGTCAAGTGGTATGTTTTCTAGTAACTCAGGGAGCACCTCCGAAAGGAAAATTGTATATCGGGATCCATTTAGAGTTGCTGGCAAGATATAAGGACCGAAAACTTTTTTGCCGACAATTCCAGCCCATACATTGATACACCAGCGAACTTGGCCAACGCGATCACGAGTGACATGGGGGTTTTCATAATTCTACATGTGATGATTGTGGAAATTGAAAACTCCTTCACGAGAAAATGAAGACTCGTCCATCCATAGAATTTTGCTTACAAATTCTGGGTCGCTTTCTGTTCTATTGAGCAGCCATTGACAGAATTGGTAACGGCGCCCATAATCTTCAGGCCTCAATTCCTGCAGCCTTGTATAATGGTATGGGTGCATATCGTAATTGTGCAATAAGCGATGCACTCTGCTTATTCCTGGGCTGTAACGAATCACGTGCAAATAACATTTCATATGCGACTTCAAACACGAAGTAGGTATACGGCTATTTTATGCGTACTTAACCTTTTTGTCGACTAAGTTCCCGGATACTTACTTGAGGGTTATCCTCCACTCGTTGTAAGATACAATCCTCAGCAATTGAGGTTGTTGCATTTTGTAGACGCCCTGTACGTTCATGAAAGGATAAAACCGATCCAGTCTCCTCCAATCGGATCCTGAGACGTTGAATGACATTTTTATCAGGATGCCGCCGATTAGGATACCTAATTGCATATTCTTGAGCTGCTTGTGTTTGGTTGCCATTACATTGGGCTAACACCCAATACATGACGCAATATTATCTCACAGAATAATCACTCATAATGCGATCTTGTAGTCGAAACAACATAAATGGAACTGACTGTCTCCGCAATATGAAGCGAAATAGATTATAATTTGTAAACAGTAATGAGTCTACTACGGTCGAATGACTTGTTTTCAAATTACAACTTATTTCACTTCACATTGCGGGCACAGTCAGTTCGCATTATGAGTAATTATTCTGTGAGAGAATATTGCAACATGTATTGGGTGTTAGCCCAATGTAATGATAGCCAAACACAAGCAGTGCAAGAATATGCAATTAGGTATCCTAATCGGTGACATCCTGATAGCAATGTTACGTAATCTACAATATTTACTGTTTCAGAATAATCATTATCATAGAAAATGTATGTAATTGTTGCAGATTAGCATGTCCAGATCTAAGCTCGGTCATGCGTAGATCAAAATTGGTCCTTTTCAGGACCACTCAAAACGTAATACGTTGGTTCAACTATCTTGTCACAATAAAGGAATAGACATTATAAGGAATAAGGGGTACCTTCTGAAATTCAGTGACGTTACAGCGAGCGATTGTATCTCACTCAATTACATGCAGGTAAGCAGGGACACTACGACAATACTCTTACGAGGGAAGTACACCAACTGGGGGTCACGGATTCGGATGAAAGTTATCAGGAATGTAGTATAGCATCACGAGAGAGGGATGCTCAAGCCATACGACCCAACGTTGAGTTATAAGCCGAAAAAAGCGATTTAAAATATGTGGCGTATCATGTGTACTAGTTGTGTTACGTTGAAATTTCAAGTAGCGCCGCAGCGCAAGGATAGAGTGCCAGACGACCACGCTGACGACACGCGTTCGATCCCTGCCCGTGGACTATTAAATTTTTTTCTTCATTTATGCACAACATAAAATACTTTGTCATAGTATATATTTGTTAAAAATAATTGATCACAAAATGATTAATAAAAACCGAAATTTTGTATAAAGCATTTATTATCTCATAACTTATAATTATTATTTTACATATCATCAACGAGACAATCGACGCTGTCGCCTGTTTGGTTCAAACTAGTTGTAGGTAGCATATAACAGACCGTACGTAACGGAATTTTTGGGGTCGTTGGGATCTCCCTGCTCACATCAGGTATAAGCGTGCTATAGCCAAGGTCACTAGCAGGGCGAGAAAAGGTGCAAAATATATTACTGTAACCCGAACTATTTTCATGGTAATATTCAAGACAAATTATTTTGTGACCATACATTTTCTGGAACAAATTATTATTATACCTATATACACATGAGTGCGTGTGTGTTATATTATAATTATATTTAATTTGTATTATTCGTGATATAATAATATTCCAAATACATTTATATATCGTGCATGAATGAAAAAAAAAATTCAATAGTCTACGGGTAGGGATCGAACGCGTGTCGTCAGCGTGGTAGTCTGGCACTCTATCCTTGCGCTGTGGCGCACTTGAAATTTCAACGTAACAGAACTAGTACACATGATACGCCACATATTTTAAATCGCTTTTTTCGGCTTATAACTCAACGTTGGGTTGCATGGCTTGAGCATCCTTCTCTCGTGATGCTATATTACATTCCTCATAACTTTCATCCGAATTCGTGACCACCAGTTGGTGTACATACTTCCCTGGTTAGTGTTATTGACGTAGTGTAAGCAGGTCTTGCAGGCTGACTTGCGACGTCATCTATGCTCCGTTTAAACGCGCTCTGATTGGTCGCATTACTGCAACTTCAACACTGATTATCTCGAAATTTTGATACATGAAATAGAAAATGAAAATATACGTATTCATTAGAATTTGACAAGGAATGCAACGATGTTACTACAGTGCGTTTCGTAACGAACACCCTGTATATGTAAATTTTTTTATTGATCATTATTTATCATTATTTTTGTACTTATCATATATGTACATTACTTCTATATCTATAGTTATTATTAATAATAATTTTAAGCTAGTCACTACGTTACATCACCGCCATTATTAATACTTTTTATTTTAGTTTAACTGGAGACTTCCGTTTCCGGTGACTGGTGTGTAGAGTGAGTGCGTGACCAGGAACAGGAAAAGGGTGCTGGAAGTGTGTGTGGAGGTGTTAGGGGGGAGAAGGCGGGGGTGAGTATACAGGAGGGTGAGTTGTGGAGGGGTAGAGAATAGGCGGGTAAAGGGAGTGAAGGAATAAGTGAGGGTGGTGGCAGTAGGGACGGGGAATTTTTGGAGGTTAGGTGATAGTGACAGGCGCGGGAGAAGAAGGTATAGTAGGGAAAGGATTAAGGTAAGGTAGGAAAAGGCCGGTAAGGTAGTGAGGGGGATAACAGCGGAAGGTAAGGTCGGTGGAGGCCGGTAGGGTACTAAGTACTAAGTGGGAATGGCGGACGAGAATGGTTGAAAAGAGGATTATGAGGAAAACAGAAGGGGAAGACCGACAAATGAGGCGAGGCTGATGAGGGGGCGAGCAGGGAGTGAGGGGAATATTGAGGAGTTGCTGATGGGAAAGAGGAAAGTATTAGAGTTTGAAGAGACGGAAGAAAGGGGGGAGGTAGAGCAGGAGAATGATGTGTTTAAGAGGAGTAAGTTGGTGGGAAGATCGCCGGAGAAGGGGGAGGACAGGGGGACAGAAGAATTGTTGAGGTTGCTGAGGAAGAAATTAGAGGGAGTGGTGACGAAGGAAGTGGGGAAAGTGGAGAAAAAGATAGAGGAAATAGCGAGGGAAATGAAGAGGGAAAGGGAAGAGATGGGAAAGAGGTGGGAGATGGAAAGGGAGGCGAGGAGTGACAGGATAGCAGAGTTGGAAAAGAGGGTGGAGAAAAGAAATTAGAGGGGGTGGTGACGAAAAAAGTGGAGAAAGTGGAGAAAAGGATAGAGGAAATGACGAGAGAGGTGAGGAGGGAAAGGGAAGAGATGATAAAGAGGTGAGAGGAGGAAAGGGAGGCGATGATTGATAGGATAGTAGAGTTGGAAAAGAGGGAAGAGGAAATGGGGGGGGGGAGAAGAAAAGGTAGAGGAGGGGGAAAGGATGTTAAGAGGAATGGAACTAAGGATGGATACAGATGAGAGAGAGAAGAGAAAGAAGAACGTGGTGGTGAAGGAAGTGGAAAGGGGGGGGGCGAACTGGGAGAGAGAAATACACAGGATTTGGATGAAGATAGGGGTAGTTGGTGGGATAAAAGGGATGAAGGAAATTGGTGGAGTGAACAGGGAAGGGAGAGGGATGGTGTTAGTGGAGCTGGAAGGAAGAGACAAGAAAATGGAGATGATGAAAGCAAAGGTGAAGCTGAGAGGGGAAAAGGAGAGGTTGGAGGACGACTTAACACAAAAGGAGCGAAGGGCACAATGACTGATAGAAAGAGAAGCGGAGGCGGAGAGAAGAAAAGGAAAGAGGGTGAGGGTGGGGTATAGTATGAAGATATGGGTGGATAGTGAGTTGAAAGTGTGGGACGAGGTAGAGGATAGATGGAGAAGGACGAAGGGAAACGAATAGGAAAAAAAGGCAGAAGGAGATAGACGGGTGGAGACCGAGGAGGGTGCCGGACAAGGAGAGGGGGAGTGGGGAGTAGAAGGAAAAGGAAAGAGTACACGCTAAAGGCGGGTTTTTGCAATGTGGCGGTAGTAAAAAATAAGGATAAAGAGTTTTGGGAGGGATTGAGAAGTTGGGAAGTGGTGGTATTAATGGAGAAGTGGGTGGACGAGAAAGGGTGGGAAGGTATTAAAGAGCACTGGAAAAGAGGCTTTACGTGGGAGGTACAGGATGCGAAAAGAAGTAGAGGAGGGGTAGAGCGAAGGGGGGGATTGTAATGGGGGTTAAGGAGGGATTAGATGTAGGCAAGGTTGAAAAAGGTGAGGAAGGATGGATGGAATGGAAAGTGAAGTTGGGGAGTTACTGGTGGTGGGTGGTGGGGGTGTATGTGAATGGGGATATGGAGAGGAAAAGGGATATGATGGCAAAGTGGATGGAAGAGGAGGGTAGGGAAGAGAGGGTGGTTATTGGGGGGGACTTCAATGTAAGAACGGGGTCGGAAGGTGGGGTGTGGCTGTTGGGGGAAGACGGGAGGGAGGATTGCAAGAGGAAGTCGAAGGATAGAGTAGTGACGAAGGAGGGGGTAAGATGGTGTCAGTTCTTGAAGGAAAGAGGTTGGGGGATCTTAAACGGGGGAGTAAAAGGGGATGAGGAAGGGGAATGGACGTACATGGGGAGAAGGGGCAGATCAGTGATTGACTATGTGGTGGTCGGGGAGAAGGCGCTGGACAAAATAGAGAAGCTAGAACTAGAATGTAAAGTGGACTCGGATCACATGCCGGTGGTGCTAGGGGTGAAGGCGGGAAGAGGAGGGCGACACAGGAAGAAGGAAGGGGAGGGGAAGGGAGAGAGGGTGGGGAAAGGGTGCTGGAATGAGGAGGGAGTGCGTAAATTTAAGGAAGAGTATGGGGACTGGCGGTGGGGGGAGGAAGAGGTGGTGTATGGTTGGAAAGAGTTTGGAGGACAGATAAGAAAAGCAGTGAGGAAATCGGGGGAGGAGAAAAGAAGGGTGCAGAGCAAGGGTTGGTGGGACGAGGAATGTACAGAAGGAAAGGAGAGGCTCAAGAAGGAGTTACTAGAGTGGAGGAGAGATGAAAAGAATGAAAAGGGGACAAGGAAGAAAAGAGGAGGTATAGAGGAATGTGTGAAGGAAAGAGAAAAGAAGAAGCTAGGAGGTGGGAGATGGAGATAAATGGGATACGGACCGAAAGCTAAGCGTGGGTAGTGATAAACCGGGGGAGGAAAAGAAGGGAGGGGACGAACAAGAATATAAAAATGGAGGTGTGGGACAAGCATTTTAAAAGGGGGCTAGGAGGTGTGGATGAGAGGCGAGTGGGGAATACAGAGAGGCACACGTGGGATGACGATAAGGAGGAGCTATCAATACAGGAGGTGTGGAAGGTGGTGAGGGAATTGGAAGATGGGAAGGCGACGGGCGAGGATGGAGCACCAAGTGAGGTGTGGAGATATGGAGGAGAAAATGTTGTGGAGAGTTTATGGAAGATGTGCTGGAAGATACGAAAGGGAGAGGGATGGCCGGAAGGATGGAAGCAAGGGATAGTGGTGCCAGTAGTGAAGAAGGGAAATGGGGAGGCGGTGGAGGAATATAGAGGTGTAACGCTCAAGCAAACTTTGTACAAGGTGTACGCCGGGGTGTTGAGTAACAGATTGAAAAAGGAAGTGGAGGAGGGAAGGATGCTACCACTGAGCCAAGCGGAATTTACGGAAGGGATGGGAACGATGGATAATGTGTATGTATTAAATTGGTTGGTGAATAGGGAAATAAGGAAGAGAAATAGTAATCTGGTGCTACTATTTGTGGATATGAAGGCGGCGTTCGACTCGGTGGACAGGGTGAAATTGGGGTAGACTATGAGGAATAGAGGGGCGAGAGAGGGACTTGTAGGAAGATGTGAAGAGGTATTAAAGGAGACGGTTGGAAGGGTGAGGGTGGGAGAGGAGTACGGGGAGAAGTTTTGGACAATGAAAGGTGTGAAAGGGGCACCCCTGCCCGCTAAGCCCCTTGTTGTTTATTATGTTGTTGACGGATTTGGACGAGGAACTGGCCAAGGGTTGTTGAGGAGGGGTAGAGCTGCACGGGGGCGGGAAGGTATATTCGTTAGCGTACGCGGACGACTTGGTTTTGCTGGCGAGGGGGGAAGAGGAAATGAAGGGGATGATAGGGAAATTTGAAAGGTATATTGAGGGAAAAGGGTTGGAGGTGAATACGGGAAAAACGAAAGTGATGAGGTGTAGGGCAGGGAGAGGGATGAAAAAGAAAACGAAGTGGTGGTGGATGGGAAAAGAAATAGAGGAAGTGACGAGGTATAAGTATTTAGGGTACGTGGTGAGGGCGGACGGAGACCATAGTGGAGGAAAGGGTGAAAAAGGCGGCGAAAGCAATGGGACTGGTGTGGAGTATAGGCAAATGGAGGTTTAGGATTGTCTCGAGCAAATGGTTCTGGCTGTTCGATAAGCTGGTGTGGCCAGTCGTAAGCTATAGAGTGGAGATCTGGGGATGGGAAGGGAGGGAGGCGGTGGAACGACTGCATGAGAGGTACATGAGGTGGGTGCTAAGGGTGTCAAGAAGGGTGCCAGGCTACATAGTAAGAGAGGAGTTGCAGAGGGATGCGTTGGAAGGGGAGCGGGGGTGAGGGCATGGGGCTATGAAAAGCAGCTTGGTAAGGGAGGAGGACGAGAGCTAGCGAGGAGATGCAGAGAGGAGATAAGGAAGAGGGCACGGGCAGGTAGGGGCTGCGAAGGATGGGAAGATGAGAGAAGAAAATTTGATGAGGGAAGAGGGTGAAACGCGGTGGAGGTGGAGAGGAAGTGGGTGGAGGGGGAGATGAGAGGAGAGGAGCTGGTTAGGATAGAAAGGAAAAAGCAGGACGAGGAAAGGTGGAAAAAGGTGGTAGAGGCGAAGGGAAATAAGGAGTACAAGTTCATAAAAGGAAATGGGGTGCCGGGCTATTTGAAGAAAGGGGGGGCGGGTGGAAAGGAGTTGGCAGAGAGTGGCGAGGTTCAGGCTGATTGAGGAGATGAGAGGGACCAGGTACTGGGAGAAGGAGGAGAAAAGAAGGTGTAGGATGTGCGGGGTGAAGGAGGAAACTTGGGAGCACGTATGGGAGGTATGCACAGCATATGGGGCAGGGAAAGAGGCTGGCAGGAGGCAAGGGAGGAGGTGCTAGGAGGTGAAGGTTTGTGGGAAAGGTGGATGGAGGAAATAGAAAGGTGGAGAGGAAATTTGGGGGAACGATTGGAAGAAGGAGCAGTGAGAGAGAGAGGAAAGGGTGTCGGGAGGAGTAGGGGGAGGAATGGGAAGGGTAGTAGTGTTGTTGCAGCGGAAACGGAGGTCCAGGGCTAGATGGATGGATGTATGGTCGAATGAAGTACGGCTATCTCTATGTATCTCTGTGGTGATATGTATAGATTAGGGGTAGGGATATAGGGAAACGATAGAATTAAGTGACGTTCGTGAGCGGAGCGGGAGTCCGCGATGTACCCCGCATAAAAGGGCAATAAACAGCTTATTATATTACATATTTTAGTTTAATTTTTTTATTTATCATTATTTTTTACTTATATATATATTGTGACGTTAATTTTTAACGCCACAAAAGTCCCGATGTAGTACTCGCGTGCTCTTGATCACGGGACGCAGTACCGTTCCTCGGGTGAGATAATATCCGACTGTACCGGCCAAGAACTCCAGGGTCCCGATTAATAAATATAATAAGATTAGACTAATTGCTTTTGTATACCATCACTTTCATGCGATACGTCGAGCCAACTTAACACCGAGGAAGCAACCATCAGAGAGAAGTCATCCTCTCTAGTATCGCCGGAGGAAAGCAGCCGAAGGTTACGCCAGGGAGCGTGGAAGAACGCCAACGTCAGCAGGCGCCTCCACCCCGCCACGCCCGGTCCCGAATAAAGTAGGGAGCCAAGGTGCAAAGAACATCGCCATGGACTACATCACGTCTCG
>NW_014332778.1:24829-34534 GCF_000341935.2 Cephus cinctus
CTCGCACTATTTGCCGGACTCTTACTCCGACCCTCTCTACCTCAAACCTAGCAGCCTGAGCGGCCGTGCATTTCCGTAACCGTCCGCTCCCGTTCGTGTATCCAGTTGCGTTTGCTGATTTTACGCGACCCCAAAGATCAGCACCTACGGTTGCGTTTCTCGATTTTACGCGTCCCCAAAAATCGACAGGATCCGTTAAGCTATCGCCTCTTCTGATAGGTTCCGTCAGAGCTCTCGTTCTTGGTGGAGTTGGGCCTGTTCCATCCCAACTCCCAGTTTATACCGGGTCGTCAGTTCCCGGTGAAAAAAGAATTGACTGGCGCCCGCCTGGCTTGCGGATGCACGAACGACGGGCGGACGGCCGAAGCGTGTAACGGACACGCGGAGGGAAGATCCCTCACCCTCGAATTAGACCAAGGCACGAAGGTCCGTCGACCAGCAGGGTTCACAGTTTGGTATCTTGTTTGAGATGAATTATTGAATTCGAATTTGGTACGTTCTCCGAATTGTTTCGTGTCGTCCGCCCGTCAGGCATATGTAACTTTTGATTTTGTAACGCGAAGAACGCGTACAGGTCCTTGACGGTCGGTTGTCGTATTTTGGTAAACGCGGATTAGCCGTGTTACGACTTTGGCTTTGAATTCGTATGGTACGCGACGTACCTGTTACTATTGTTTGATTGTATTTCGTTTTGTCTTTTCGATCTATATTAATTACTATTTTTTTTGTAATTCATCGACTCGGTATTGTCCGAAATCGTCGCGCTTCGCGCCGCCGATTTTCTTTAATAAACCGAACCATTTCTTGAGATCGAAGTGTCCGAATGATTTTGTGTGTCGCGTGATCGTCTGACCCATCCGACCTATTGTTCAGAATCCCGCCGCCTCCGCATAGCTGAGTTAGCCAACGAAGGCACGCGAAGACATACTGTAGAGACTGATACGTGGTTCCCGTTTTGGAACCTGGCGCCCAACAATACCTTAGGTATTTCGAGAGTAAAGATTTGTTAGCCCCTGGGTTGCCTGGAACGCATAGGAATCGCGTAAGTTGTGCGCCGCTCGGACTTGCATTTTCCGGTGAGGTCGATCGCGTAAAAATACGTCTCAATATATATATATATATATACACGCATTAGTACCACATCTACATCTATTGTTAATAATAGTTTTTTTTATTTAGGTCTAATTTTTTATACATCTTTGGCTTAATGTTAAATAATGACTACTGTTTTTTTTTTTACGATTTAACCACTATTATAATAAAAAAGAAATATTAACATGTGTATCCAGATTTACAGCGTGAATATTGTATCCTACCACCACCACCGCCACCATAGACCTTATTATCCTGCGCATACTGCCGATCCGCCAAACGCTTCTTTCGCACAAAAGCGTACTCTCGGACAATTCTATCGTTTTTCCGCAAGTCAGCGCTAAACACATTCTGGAAGGTATGCATCCCGAAGCCGGAGGAGAGGTAGTGTAAAAACATCATGCAGAACTGGCCGCACACCGTCGATGTCTTGCTCTGAAGCTGCTGAGTGTTCCATCGGAAGGATTGACAGTTCCGGCGGAGTCTCGATGCGTGGTGATGATTCAGCAGTGGTAATCCGTAGCTGTCAAAGTAGTAACCGTCTCGGTCAGCGTCCACGTACATTGCAACCCAATGCGCCCCTGGTTTCAAATGATCGTCCGTATTAGCGATAATGGCAGCGGGTTTCGACCAGTTTCGGGGTATTCTATCAGCTGCGTAGACACCCGTCGTATGCTCCGATATACCGCGAAGGCCGAGGTAAAGGTCTAGCGTGTTCATATATGCCGTCCGTTATACCGAAGCCAGAGTTCAAGACGCAAGGTGTTGTTCAGAGCGCAGGTAAACGATCCCCGTGTCTCCTTACAGGCGTGAGCGATACACTCGTAATGGTCACGATTCGGTGGGAAGTCCTCGTATGGTGAGTTATCGGGGGTTTCATCCAAATTTATAATTTCCCTTGCCATAACGGTCTGCACAAAAAGTACGCTCTTCGGACTTCGCGTGTGTATGTTCCGCGAAATACCGGCAATATTTCGGAGATTGGTGTATAGCTGTTTGTACGTTACACCACCGTCGAACCACTCTAGACCGTGTTGATAGCGGGTCATGGTGTTGTTCTCGCTTCTGATTACCGATGGTAATTCATTGAAATCACAGGGTGGTGAAACAATCCAGTTGCCTATGTATCTTCTTTCCACAGCCACGACACCAATTTCCTCCGGAGCCAGACGCCCCTCGGAGTCTTTGAAGTACTCGATCTCGATCACGAAATCAATCGTTGCGGTGCTAACTCGAAGACGTTCAACGAGAAACTAACGGCAATGTTAACGATCACAGGTGATACCGAGTGCGCAAAAATGACGATGACGCATACCCCCAAATTGCTGACCAGTGTATTTTCTTCGATTGTTTAGCCGCCGTAATCTACGACGATCTGACGCGAGGCGTCGATCTCCAGAACGTTATCGTACTCTGCGTATACGGTACAGTTCACGGTAGCGGCCAACGGTTGGTCGAAGCGTACCTCAATTCGTACACTACCGTGCTTGATCAGGTTTCAATGAGTGTTGCTATTTGCAGAGAGATCGGGCGTGAGCTCCTAGCGGTCCTAGATATCGAATTACCCTCGTTGAGGAAGTGTATACCCGTGCTACTGAAGAGGGTATGATACGCGTCCACGTAAAGACCGGATTTACCTAAATCGGTCTGTAGGGCTTTCGAGGGTACTTGAACACTGTCGACGTACAGCGATAAGAAATTAATACGATAGTTATTAAAATTGAACGGGTTGAGTTGATAGTTGCCGTTGAAGACCTTGTTATCGACGAAGCCTATTATAATCCGCTTAGGTAATTGGCCGAGAATTACGTTATCTATAGTGCCACAGTGCAAACCGGCGTGCATTGTCAGTGCCTTCACCTCTACACGTGTAAGCGGATACTTTGCCGTTGTCTTAGACAGCGTTTTAGAATGAGCAAATAGAATACCGGGGCTTATTTTGGCGCGTCGCTGAACACTCGCTGAGAACACTCGCTGTTGGGGTCCATGAGGGAGAAGCCGTCTCTTGTGCGTATGAGGCGTAAACGGTGCTCGACGCTGTTTAATAAAACTATTTCTTGGTTAAATACATCGCAGTGTAAATGACCGATCAGATCGACCGTCTTGTCATTACCGACAAATGCCTGCCTATTCACGAGACCCATATTCTTGCCGGCTGTATCGTCCACATGACCGGGCGTGTCATCGTACCAGAGCACGCTCGAGAGGTGTGACCCCTTAGCGGCTGCTGGTCCATAATTTAATAGCGTCTCTATATAGGCCCTGTAAGCGTACGCGTTATTAGGTGGCGATACGAGTTTCTGATAAAGAAACACGTCCACCTGATTGAACAGCAAGTGTAGCAGATTGTTAACAGGGGCTGCATTGCTCAGAGCGTCAGGAGCTAACGCATCCTTGGATCGCAGCTGTACCCGTAAACTCAGCATGGTGTGGGCTAGGTTACAAGACGACGAGGCGACGAGCTATTCGTCGCCGTTACCCAGCACGACAAACTCAATGGGCGAGTCATCGGTGAGCGATGAGATGGGCTTGTAGTGTACCCACTGGGCGCTCTCTATAGTGGTCTGTGTCGGTGATAGTGTAAAGAGCTCGAGCTCCGATTTCATACACTCGCAGGAGTGCGCGTGTAGAAAGGCCATCATACAGGTAGCGTTTAGGAGAAGATATCCAGTACACTTCGCTTTACTTTCTTACTAGCGACCCTACGACGATTTTTGGGTTTCTTGGTTTTTGACTTTATTTTTTTACTACTTTTTTTTCGACACGAAGCAGCCTTCTTTTCCGTATGTCTCTTACGCTTGTTAGCAGCTCTTGAGGGTGAGGCGATGCTCCTTCCAGCGACGCCGATGATAGAGTGGGCACCGCGTGATCGTTATACTGCTTCATGCCCGCGCGCACCGCCTCCTTGCCGACGGCTCGGGCTACTCTCGATAGCAAAGGTAATACACGCTGAAACAGACCACCGACAAAGCTACCAGTACCATCTCCTCGCTGATAAGGTGACCCCGCGAATACCCGAAATTTTGTGGAATATCCCCCACCGATCTGAGAGTCGTAGTAATCGGTGTAATGAGCCATCAGTCTAGCCGTTTAAAGTGTAGTGTTACGGAGAGCGTCCTTGATTCGAATGGTATAGGTTCGCCTAGTTTGTCTCTTATATCGATGTCGATCGTTTGAAAAGTCGTGCGGAGCAGTGGTATATACTTTAACGGTGAAAACGAGAGCACTTTCATGGCGGCGTACGCGTATTTGTTATCCGTTTGCAGGGGAACCACACGAAGCAAGGGTGTTTGGACATATTCGGTGATATACGGCTCGCAGACATCGGTGTAAACAATAAGCATCTTAGGTAGGGCGTTGATCAGGCTAATCGGCTGATTGGCCATCACAACGGGCTTTGCTTTTGATACCACGACCGATTCGGGAAAACCTAGGATGCGTGCCAGAGATCGGCAGAGTCTCAGTTCGTGCGGGTTGTCTAGATCGTCATCGGTAGAGACAAACGATACGCTCGCGTAACCGCCTCTACAGAGCTCTAAATTCAGACGGCTCTTCATAGCCCTGGTAGCGTTTATTTCGTCAACGAGTGTCTTTAAGTCGTCATAAACACCGTGACTTTACGACTGTTATGCTGAAGACATTTCCCGAACAATGACATAATCATGGTTCAGATCGTATTTGAAGAAGCTCTTTATCTAGGCAAAGGCCAAATCCCTGCAGGTGTGCGGTGGAGTTGTATAACACCCGTTTTCAACGATGAACATCATACAGAGGAAAAGATATGGGGAGATGGATGTGTAGGAGACAAAACAAGAAAAAAGGTTTTAAATAAAAATATATAATAAACATATTGCAAGATACATCAATCATACAGTTTTATTAAGAAAATAATCGTTATGCATGGCTGTTCTGGCCCTCCATGGTGCTCCGCACGAAGCACAGGTACTCGTGGTTATACAGGGAGAGCAGCTCCACTAATAATTGGTAAAGCACCTACGACCACAGGGTTTCTTCTCCAGAATCAGCTGCAGATCGCTCAATATATTGTCCCTGGAGGCGTCATCTCCGCGACGGTCGAGTTCCGCAATCAGCGTGTCTTTACAGTTGTTAGCACTGTCGGCAACCTCGCGTAGCCTGGTTATTTGAACGGTCACGCAGCGCAAGACCCTCTGGAGATGGGGGTAGGACACCCTCTTTATCACAACGTGGGTGTGTACTCCCTAGCTCTTTTAACATCAGAGCCATCGTCGTCCGTAGACACCGGGATTGCCCGTTTGAAAATAATAGCCCGCTCACCGTATGAGTACCTGAAGGCTAGCTCATGAGTGGCCATGAGAATAGGAGCGTTAAAAGCCTCGGGTACCTTCTTGATGTTATCTTCTGCGGTGAAGAATTTGTCGATGACGGGGAAGAGGTCGGTGATGATGGCCCATTCGGTAGGGTCAAACTCCACTCCGGAATAATCTTGATTAACGATGCGTATTACAGGTGATAAGCTTCCCGAACGAGTTAAAGAGAAGCCGGTGAGTATTCGTTTCGAAAACAATCGGTTTAGGTCGTACACAGTGGACAGCAGTACTTGCTTCTTGTATATGATTATAGTAAATGCTATTATGCGATTGGTGCGATGGTCTGGCAGTCTGTCTCATGCGACATCTAAAAAACGGGTCATCGAAATATCATCGAACATAATCCCCCACCACCACCATAGTCACACCCCGTTTTCATAGAATACAGCGAACAAAGAGACTATGACCATGGTAGAGTATACTGCTGATACCGCAGGATGTAAGAGAGATGACGAGATGCTGATATCCTATAGCGAGTGATTCACGTGAATCACGGTACTGCTGGGTACATCTACATCAGCGTTAAGATGATCCTGTAAAAAAGAAAACACGCTGTTGGGGCATGCCCGAGCGTCCAGCGATGTACAGTCTAAGAAAAGCAGTAGAATCATTACAACGATACGCTGAAAAATTTACCGACAGACATCGAAGAAAAAGAAATGGCTCTCTACGACGACAACGATTTTTTTAGGCATAGTCGTATGCAGTGGTCGAAGACACGAGCCCTCAATCGGCACGCCAACCCTGAGCACCATCCAAAGAAAGAGGCCGTACGTGAGTGGTTGAAATTGGGCCATTTAACGGGTGTATCGCTTGTTTCAATATATATGTCGAAACCGGGAGCGCTGGACGCTGATGTGTTATACAATGATAACCCCGACATGATCTGCCGTAAGGGCTGGCCGTCCGGTGTAAGACCCGTGGTACTGCCCGAGCTGTCTATAGCAACGATACTGAATGAAGGATACCACGATTTCACACGTTGTAGCGTAACGCTGGGTTTCATCTGCGATCAGCGTTCTAACGACAGCCCTTACGACCACAGGGTTTCTTCTCCAGAATCAGCTGCAGATCGCTCAATATATTGTCCCTGGAGGCGTCATCTCCGCGACGGTCGAGTTCCGCAATCAGCGTGTCTTTACAGTTGTTAGCACTGTCGGCAACCTCGCGTAGCCTGGTTATTTGAAAGGTTACGCAGCGCAGGACCCTCTGGAGATTGAGGTAGGACATGTTAGCACTGTCGGCAACCTCGCGTAGCCTGGTTATTTGAACGGTCACGCAGCGCAAGACCCTCTGGAGATGGGGGTAGGACACCCTCTTTATCACAACGTGGGTGTGTACTCCCTAGCTCTTTTAACATCAGAGCCATCGTCGTCCGTAGACACCGGGATTGCCCGTTTGAAAATAATAGCCCGCTCACCGTATGAGTACCTGAAGGCTAGCTCATGAGTGGCCATGAGAATAGGAGCGTTAAAAGCCTCGGGTACCTTCTTGATGTTATCTTCTGCGGTGAAGAATTTGTCGATGACGGGGAAGAGGTCGGTGATGATGGCCCATTCGGTAGGGTCAAACTCCACTCCGGAATAATCTTGATTAACGATGCGTATTACAGGTGATAAGCTTCCCGAACGAGTTAAAGAGAAGCCGGTGAGTATTCGTTTCGAAAACAATCGGTTTAGGTCGTACACAGTGGACAGCAGTACTTGCTTCTTGTATATGATTATAGTAAATGCTATTATGCGATTGGTGCGATGGTCTGGCAGTCTGTCTCATGCGACATCTAAAAAACGGGTCATCGAAATATCATCGAACATAATCCCCCACCACCACCATAGTCACACCCCGTTTTCATAGAATACAGCGAACAAAGAGACTATGACCATGGTAGAGTATACTGCTGATACCGCAGGATGTAAGAGAGATGACGAGATGCTGATATCCTATAGCGAGTGATTCACGTGAATCACGGTACTGCTGGGTACATCTACATCAGCGTTAAGATGATCCTGTAAAAAAGAAAACACGCTGTTGGGGCATGCCCGAGCGTCCAGCGATGTACAGTCTAAGAAAAGCAGTAGAATCATTACAACGATACGCTGAAAAATTTACCGACAGACATCGAAGAAAAAGAAATGGCTCTCTACGACGACAACGATTTTTTTAGGCATAGTCGTATGCAGTGGTCGAAGACACGAGCCCTCAATCGGCACGCCAACCCTGAGCACCATCCAAAGAAAGAGGCCGTACGTGAGTGGTTGAAATTGGGCCATTTAACGGGTGTATCGCTTGTTTCAATATATATGTCGAAACCGGGAGCGCTGGACGCTGATGTGTTATACAATGATAACCCCGACATGATCTGCCGTAAGGGCTGGCCGTCCGGTGTAAGACCCGTGGTACTGCCCGAGCTGTCTATAGCAACGATACTGAATGAAGGATACCACGATTTCACACGTTGTAGCGTAACGCTGGGTTTCATCTGCGATCAGCGTTCTAACGACAGCCCTTATGCACAACGCATATGTACCCATGAGCGGTTGGCGAAAGAGGAATGGCGTATGTCCTACGATGATAGTCCCAAATGCCGTATCACGTATCGACGCCCTATGGACAAATCAGAGCTAGCGACATTGAGGAAAAGGTGTAGCAGGCCCACACCGGAAGAACTACCGCACCGTGCACCTATGCGTCTGGAGTCGCAGGCCTGGCTAGCGGCATTCAATCATCTCGAGAGATTACGCGAAAGCTGCGTCACACTGTGGTGCCTGAGAGCCATGCGAGCGTACGAGACAGCACTACGCACTCTGGAGAAACGATTTAGTTTGACAGAGTTTATTGAGTGTGTTACCCTGACGACGCGGGATGGTCCACCGCACCTAAAATATAAGGAATACCGAACAAGCGTGGTCAGTATGCCGGGCGGCCTTTACGCGTACCTAGAGGCACTCGATGATACGTGGGAAACCTATACACCCCACGACGTTTACAACGATGAGGAGGGGGAGTACGCTGAAGGATCGACTAATTTGGCGTACTACGCAATGGACACACGAACAGCACCCCGGCGCAACATCAGACATCACGGTGTACGACAATTTTTCGCGACAAGAGCTGCGAAACACTGCTGCGGGATGACCGGTGCGGAAAAGATATCAGCGTACAGCTTATCGGTGGTGATGTCGACGAGTTCGATGTTGTTAAAGACTGGTGTGATCTACTGGCACCAGCTGATTGTAATTGATAAATATAAATAAAGTAAAAAAAAACGTATGTACACAGAGTAGTATGATTCGTATCTCTAACCCTACACTACGATGGCGAGATGCTGATGCAACCGCGAACGGTGCACGTCAGCAGATCGTTGCAGCTCCCAACGCAGCACATCTATACCGTTTTTTTTCGGTATTATGGATACGCCGTATTTCGTGATCGCCGAACGAGCGACCGATAATACATAATTTATTTTACGATTAAAACTTTTCTACCCGATTTTCCACGAATAACGATCCTATAAGAAAAAATCGTGACATTTTTTTTGCTAATTCAGCTGAAACCATCGTATGGTATTGTTTTGAAATTAATATCGCCGCGGCTGTAAGACGTCCGCGGACTAGACGTACCCTGTTTTAGTTCGTATCACGACGTCTTGGCAGTTAGTCTAATCACTTACAGTAATCACCAGCTCTACGCAAAGAAAAACAAAAATGTCATCCTTGGGAAATATTCGCGATTGTATCCTCGATTTCGTCAAGACACGTCGCTTGAATACATCTAGAAACCCGAGATTATTTTCACCGGCGTAGTGTCGCGAGTTAAGATATTTCGGTTTTCGCACGCTAACGCGTAGATTGAAAAGTGTCTTTACCCATTGTACTCTGCGTGTGCTAGCCAGGGGTCATGAAAGAGGATATTTCAAAAACGATCCGTACATACTTTCGTTAGCCGTACCATGTATCGTTAAACGCGGAGTGCGCGATAGCCACATCACCAGGGCTATTATAAGCGATCATCGATTCCACGAAGGTATGTATCTGCCACTTACCAGAAATAGCTCCTATATAATTTACCTTTTTTAAAAAAATAAGTCAATTGTACAAGAATTGACGCGCTTTCACCACGAAGTCGCGCCCGAGGACGAGGAGCAGTTGCTCTTAGGGTGCCTCGATGATATAGAGGAGGTTTACCCGGAGCCCAGCACCAGCACGGCGACGGTGATGCAAAGTGCTAACGGTAAAACATGCTTTTTAAAAAAAAAGATTACGTC
>NW_014332778.1:34739-35734 GCF_000341935.2 Cephus cinctus
CAAAAGGAGAAAAAAGAACAATGCGATCTTCTTCATAATTTTTTTACAGATGAAATCATGTGGATAGCATCGGCCGCTAGCGATCGTAGTGTCTACGGCGATGATGATGGTGACCGCTCCACCATGTCCAGCGTTTCTAACGAGAGCCATCAATGTAATAATTATAAATTGACAGACAGCGTTGAAAGCTCATCTGTGTGAAAATAAGAAGTAAAAAAAAGTTTTAGATCCGTTGGAGGTTGCTGGCTACGATAACCATATTGCACCGGACAACGCACGGCCTCCGCAGGAGCACGACGACGCTGAAGAACCGGTGCTATGGGTTCTTAGGAACGGCGTGTACGAGGTAGCGGATTCCGACGAAGCGGCCGATGCATTGGCGGGGCGCGATGGGGCTCCGAGCGCAGCGGTTACCCTCGAGGAAGGTAACGTAGAAAGAAATATTCTTTAACATTTAAAGTCCTCTTTGTCGAAATTGCTAACTTTAAAAATGTAGGGGATGATGATGATGAAAACCTGTTAGACGCTGTATTCTCATACATCGGGTCGATGCTTAATCCTCGAGAGGAATGAGAAGTCAGTATGAGCCGAATGCTCTTTCTTTTTTGTTTAATAACAAAAACAATAATAAAAAAACTCTTTTTCCAAACGCTAGATGCGGTGAATGTGGACACACAGTACCAGACTGGCGGGGGACCCCTTCTTCGGTCACAGAGCCAGCGATAACGACGTGTTACCACCAGGGTATAGGTTAGGGTATAGGGCAGGGTAATAGGGTTAGGGTATAGGGTATAAGCCGAAACGACACGTCGCATAAATAGGTTTCGATTAGACGGACGCGAGATAGCAATGGCTATCAGGCAGCCACCCCAAGATCCTGATACGAATACGGTATCTTGGCTACAGGGTGCAGTCCGGGATATACACGCGTACCTTACAAGTTTGAGTACCGCGCAAGATTATATAGGTCTGACGATTAAATCAGACAGTTTTGC
>NW_014332779.1:0-204 GCF_000341935.2 Cephus cinctus
ACAACTGAAGGAAAGTCAGAGGCACAACGAGACAATGGAAACCATCGCGCTAGGCAAAGGACTGTATTTAAAACCCTACAAAAAGGGACTAGGCCTTCATCTGAAGCCAAAAAACTTGAAGTGAAACTACCACGCCGGGCGCTGACCGATGCGGATCTGCTAAAGTACGCCAAGATCATGAAGATTCCACATTTTCGCGGAGTC
>NW_014332779.1:4391-12218 GCF_000341935.2 Cephus cinctus
GGATTTCCTGGAATTGTTTTGCATCGGTTCGAGCGATAAGACACCTACCCGAATTGCGAAATCGAGAACGCATTTTCTAGAAACTCTCAAGGGTTAAAAAATGGGGATGGGAGGTTTCTCAGATTTCTAGGGATCGAATCGCCTACAGAGATTCGATGTCAAGGTTCATGCATCTTCCGGAATATTCCTTAGCTCTCTTCCGACGATGGCGACGACGAAATTGCGTCGCGCGCGCTTACGAGTAATTTGACACCTCGGTGGGATGAGGATCCGCATTCTCGACGCACGACTCTGCGAGATAACGTTCGGTATTGCGCATTAGAACAACCGATACATGGATGACTTTGAACTCGCCGGTGCTCTCGCAGGAAGAGAAAGAGGAAGAAAGGAATAAGGGGAGGAAAGGATGGTGGGATGAAGAAAGTGAAGAGAAGAAGAAAGGAGGAGAGGAAAGGATGAGGGAGAAGAATATAGGAAAAGGAAGAGGGAGTACAACAGGTTATGTGAGAAGAAAAAGGAAGGGGAACATGAAAGGTTTGTAAAGGAAGCAGAGGAAGCCAGAACAGAGAGCAAAGTGTGGGAGATAGTAAGTAGGGAAAAAAGAAAAGGAAAAGAGGTGAGTAGGGACATAAACATGGAGTAATGGAAAGAGTATTTTAAGAGATTGTTGGGAGTGATAGAAGAGAAGGTAGTGAATTGACAAAAAGAGAACAGAGAAAAAGATGAAGAGGAAGCCATAGAAAAAGAGGAGTTTAACAAAGCGATAAAAAGCTTAAAAGAGGGAAAGGCGCCAGGTGGCGACGGGATAGAGAACGAGGTACGGAAGTACGGGGGAGAAGAGGTAGATGACTGGACATGGAGGACGTGCAACAATATATGAAGGGGGAAACAGTGGTCGGAAGAATGGAAGGAAGGGTGGATAGTACCAATACTTAAAAAGGGGGAGGGAAAGATGGTAGTGAAGTATAGGGGGGTTACACTAATGCCTACGATGTACCAGGTATATATGAGAGTATTGATGGTTGAGAGAGAAAATTGAACAGAAGGAAATCGTAGTACACAATCAGACGGAATTCAGGACGGGCATGGGGACAATGGAAAATATATACGTATTGAATTATCTGATGAACAGGCAGGTGCAGGAACAGAAGGAGAAGGCAGAAGCAATTTTCATAGACCTGAAAGCGGCTTTTAACTCGGTGGACAGGGAAAGGTTATGGGTGGCCATGAAGGGAAGAGAAGTAAGAAGGGAATTCAGAACAGGGATAGAGAAAATATACAAAGAGACGATAAGTAGGCTGAAGAAAGGAGGGGCAGTAGGAGAGGAATTTTGGACGGCGAAGGGAGTAAGGCAGGGGTGACCGCTGAGTCCGCACCTATTTATACTATTAACAGCGGACTTAGAGGAGGAGATGAAGAAGGGAAGAATGGAAGGGTTGAAATTAGGAGAGGAGAGCGTGTATACACTGGCATATCCGGATGACGTGTTGATATTGGCAGAGGAGGAGTGGGAAATAGAGGCGATAATAAGGAGGTTGGAGAGATATATGGACAAAAAAGGGTTAATACTGAATATGGTGAAAGGAAGGATGGAGAGGAGCGGGGGACAGGAAGCGCACATTAAGGAGAGGGTGACGAGGGAGAGAACCGTGATGAGACAAGTATGGGGAATAGGGAAGAGAAGGTTTGAGAAGCACTGGGAGAGGAGACTATACATGTTTGACATAATGGTATGGACAGTAATGGAGTATGCGACGGAGATATGGGGATGAAAAGAGTGGAAGGAGGTGGAGGAGGTATAAGAGAGATTCATAAGATGAATACTAGGCTTAGACTGGAGGACACTAGGTTATTGATAAGACAGGAGACACAAAAGGACAAAATAAGAATGAAGGCAGTGAAGAGAGTGAAAGGAGGATGGCGGGGAGGGTAAGGGAGTAGGATCGCAAGGAAATGCTGGGAGGAGATGGTAGGAAGAGAAGAAGGGGAGAGTAAAATATCAGGATGGGTGGAGGGGAGATGAAAGTTTATAAAGGAAAGAGGAATAGGAGAAGGGAAAGGGATGACGATAAAGGATAAAGGTAAATATGGTATATAAGGCTTTAGAGGAGTTGGACAGGGAAAGGCAAAGAGAGAATAAGTGGGAAAGGATAAAGGAGTCCAGATACAACAGGTGGTATAAGAAGGTGAAAGGGGAAAGAATACCGGGATATTTATGACAAGGATGGGGGGGGGGGAATAGGTGAAGGAGAGTGACGAGGTTCAGGTTAGGGAATGAAATAAGGGAGGCAGAGTACTGGAAGGAAAATGAAGGAAGAGTATATAGGGTATGTCATGGGAGTATGTATAGGAAAGGTGCTCGAGGGATAGAGGAGGAAAAAGGAACTGGCAAGAAAGTGTAACGACGATACTAGGAAAGGAATGAGAAGGAGACGAGTGAATGAGGGTGGCAGAGAGAAGAAGAGAGAGAAGACGGGAGGGCGGGGAGAGGGAGGGAGGGAGGGAGAGAGATAAAGAAAAAGAGGGAGTATTAGGATAGAATAAGTTAGAGTAAGCTAAGGTAAGTATAGGATGAGGTAGGATAAGGTAGGATAAGATTGTGAAGAGCTATAACCCTGACGGGAATTAAAATTCATACATACATACTGTAACGTGACAAAGCGATCAACTTCTCAGTACTCCTGTACTGAGAACACACCCGTTATAAACAAACAATAAGGACGCGCGGCTAGTGTCAACAGTAGCCGGTAGATGAAAAACAGCTCCCAAAAGTTAATCCACGGAAAATAATAGAAAAATAGTCTAATGGAGGATTAGCGCTTCTCATTAATCAATCTAGCATTTTAATTAGTCAAATAATGCTTTTCTAACCAAATTAAATATTTTGAGAAGTAAAAAAGAACATCAACGGGAATAATCACAAGGTGAGCGTGATTTAAATCCGAAAGGATAACGCATATTAAAATCGTATAAAGTGTTTGAGTGTAAAGTGAAAAATCATTATTCATAATTTTATAGGAGGCTACGGCATACTAGCACTCGCTATTCCGCAGAACTCCCCGTGTAAAGAAATATTGACAAAATTCTGAGGAGAGCACTATGATCTATCTCAAAAACTTCAATTGACGCCATATTGATTTCGATCTATTATCCTCGCCGTGATTAGTCAATTCGCACAGAGTGTCATAGCTATCAAGAAACTCGGTCGAGTCTCGCGCCAAGTACAGGCAACCCGCCGTACGGGGCACGGCCCGCCGAGACTCTTTAGTCGAAGCATCTCTTGTACCTGTGTTTCGACTGAAATATCTTATGAACGGCTGTATGTGAGAAAAATCTATTGATACATTCACTCTAGGAATCAAGGGTTCTGAATTGATTGCCACCAAATTCAATACGATTACTGTACAGGATCAGGACGTATTCACATGGCGAGCGAGATGATTTTATTTTGGTCGTCGTCATGGTCGTCGTCGTCGTTGTCGTAGTCGTCGTGGGCATCGTCGTCGTCGTCGTTGTGGTCGTCGTCATGGTCGTCGTCGTCGTCGTCGTGGTCGTCGTCGTCGTCATGGTCGTCGTCATGGTCGTCGTCGTCGTCGCCGTCATCCTCGTCGTCGTCGTCGTCCTGTTCGTCGTCGTCGTCGTCGTGGTCGACGTCATGGTCGTCGTCATCGTGGTCGTTGTACTCGTCGTCGTCGTCGTCGTGGTCGTCGTCATGGTCGTCGTCGTCGTTGTCGTGGTCGTCGTGGTCGTCGCCATGGTCGTCGTCGTCGTCGTCGTGGTCGTCGTCATGGTCGTCGTGGTCGTGGTCGTCGTCCTCGTCGTCGTCGTCGTCGTCGTGGTCGACGTCATGGTCGTCGTTGTCGTTGTCGTGGTCGTCGTGGTCGTCGTCGTGGTCGTCGTGGTCGTCGTCGTGGTCGTCGTGGTCGTCGTCGTGGTCGTCGTCGTGGTCGTCGTCGTCGTGGTCGTCGTGGTCGTCGTGGTCGTCGTGGTCGTCGTCGTGGTCGTCGTGGTCGTCGTCGTGGTCGTCGTGGTCGTCGTCGTGGTCGTCGTGGTCGTCGTCGTGGTCGTCGTGGTCGTCGTCGTGGTCGTCGTGGTCGTCGTCGTGGTCGTCGTGGTCGTCGTCGTGGTCGTCGTGGTCGTCGTCGTGGTCGTCGTGGTCGTCGTCGTGGTCGTCGTGGTCGTCGTCGTGGTCGTCGTGGTCGTCGTCGTGGTCGTCGTGGTCGTCGTCGTGGTCGTCGTGGTCGTCGTCGTGGTCGTCGTGGTCGTCGTCGTGGTCGTCGTGGTCGTCGTCGTGGTCGTCGTGGTCGTCGTCGTCTTCGTCGTCTTCGCACGTCCATCGCATTTTTTACACGACAGATGACGCTGACTGCTTTACCTTCTTTACCTATTTGTACTCTGTATGGTGTTAGTAATTTACGAATTCACAACGCACTCAAATACACTTTATACATGAAGCTATCGTTCATACCGAATTTCCAGTTAGTATAAGAGTGCTTTCACAACAGTGTAGAATTATTCAGTTTTTAATAGCATTCATTTGGAGCGCGCGTATATGGGTGTATGTATATGTGTGCTTCGGCATAGTTCCTCGTATTTTAGGTGACAGTTTGTCCAGGTGTTCCGCTGCGTAGTTTTCTGTATCTAGGTGTTGGATGTGGAAGTCCAGGGTGCTCAGGTATTCCGCTTCGTAGTTTTCTGTATCTAGGTGTCGGATGTGGAAGTTCAGGGTGTCCAGGTGTTCCGCTCCGTAGTTTCTTGTATTTAGGTTCTGCATGTAGAAGTCCAGGGTGTCCAGGTGTTCCGCTCCGTAGATTCCTGCATCTAGGTGGCGGATGTGGAAGTTGAGGGTGTTCAGGTGTTCCTCTCCGTAGTTTCTTGTATCTAGGTACTGGATGTGGAAGTCCAGGGTGTCCAGGTATTCCGCTCCGTAGTTTCCTGTGTCCAAGTGTTGGGTGTGGAAGTCCAAGGTGTCCAGGTATTCCGCTCCGTAGTTTTCTGTGTCTAGGTGTCGGATGTGGAAGTTCAGGGTGTCTAGGTGTTCCGTTTCGTAGTTTCTTCTATCTTGGTGTCGGACGTAGAAGTCCAGAAAAGTGTGCAACAAGCTTTGGCGCTTCGCTGAAACTATAGTGTCCTCTCTGATGTTCGCACGATCTGAGCTACGTAAATAAACAAGCACACTCTCCTCCCTTTCGTTTACCACATGGCTTCGACAAGCTGGACACCATTGACGACGCTTACATGTATTGAAATATGCATTTTCTTTAAAAATTTGTATATGTCTTTATGCATTTCTAGAAAAAGGGACTTACAAATTAAATTTATATGCCATTAAACATTTTCGACAACGCAATATATTTTTCTGATCAGCAACATCATAATGCATTTACATTTTATATCTGTGACAATATAGATTTCAATGCTTAGAGCTTCTATGTCCCATTGACCAACAAAAACTTGTGATATCCCCCAAAAAACACTTACGTGTAAAAAACTAAGCCAAGTACAGAAGTGCTGTGTATTCCTCTAATAAAAAGTATTGATATCACATTATTGAGGCCAAGTACATAAGTCACTACATGTGTGCCTATTATATGATTTAGCACTAACCCATCATTTTAATTGTAAATTCAAAATTTCCTATAACGTTTTCACTACTTTTTTACATTACTACTGTTTGTCGTAGTTGATTATGATTTAATGGTTATTTAATAATTAATAAAACTTTAGCTGATTCCTTATCGAGCACCACGGTCGTCGTGGACCACGGCGACGACCACGACGATGACGACGACGACGACGACCACAACGACGACCACGACGACGACCACGACGACGACCACGACGACGACCACGACGACGACGACGACCACGATGACGACCACGGCGACGACGACGACGACCACGACGACGACGACGAGCACAACGACGACGACGACAACAACGGGCCTGAAATAAAATCATCTCGCTCGCCATGTGAATACGTCCTGATCCTGTACACTAATCGTATTGAATTTGGTGGCAATCAATTCAGAACCCTTGATTCCTACAGTGAATGTATCAATAAATTTTGCTCACATACAGCCGTTCATAAGATATTTGAGTCGAAACACAGGTACAAAAGATGTTTCGAGTAAAGAGTCTCGGCGGGCCGTGCCCTGTACGCCGGTTGCCTGTACTTGTCGCGAGACTCGACCGAGTCTCTTGATCGAACTCAACATGGCGTCTACTAGCGAGTGCTAGTATGCCGTAGCCTTTGACAAAATTATGAACAATGATTTCATTCGATTACTATGCTCTATCCCAGAAGACGTAAATCGAGCTCAAACACTTTATATGATTTTAATATGCGTTATCCTTTCGGATTTAAATCACGCTCACCTTCTTGATATTGCCGTTGATGTACTTTTTTACTTCTCAAAATATTGAATTTTATTATAAAAGCATTATTTGAAAAAATAAAAAAAATATAATCCTCTATCGGATTTTATTCCTACTATTTTCCGTGAAATAACTTTCGGGAGCTGTTATTCATCTATCGGCTATTGTTGACACTACCCGCGCGTCCTTATTGTTTGTAACGAGTGCGCTTTCAGTGCAGGAGTACTGAGATATTGATCGATTTGTAATGATACAATACCTAGGGGAGAGGTGGCCACAATGAGCTACTTTTTACTACGATCCGTGTATACTCTTACCAAAAAGGTAATGTCAAAAAACAAATTGCTCATTGATTTTTATGATCCTGTGGGCATACACTGAAACTGAAATAATCACTACAACAATATCGAGTATATGAGACATTCTTCTATAAATGGTACGGATTTGTAAAAAAAAAAGTTTTCGAATTTTTAACTGCTCTGAATTTTTTTTATAGCATCTCCTCATCAAATTAGCCGACACCTATATCGGGATTTTGGTGAATAAATTTTTTTCAGTTAACTATATTAAACAGAAATTTCAATAAAATTCGAGAAAATGCTAAACTTTCCTAAATATGTAAAAAGTTCGTTTGAAAATATGTCTGGAAATTGCTCATTGGGCTCACTGGTGGGCCACAATGAGCCATGCAAACGGGCACAATGAGCCAATTGATGCAAAACATAGGGCGGTATGAGCCAACAGAGAGTAATGCTTTATTTGATAGACATCTTCCCTATGAAATCATTTTTTATGTTAATCATCTTCGTTAGTATACAAAATATTAACAATATATGTATAATATACATAAAAAAAAATAAAATTAAAAAAAAATGTACTCCTTCAAGTTTGTATATTTAAGCCTGGGATTTACATTGTCTGTCATACATTTTACATTTACCTGTCTTTACATTATCAGAACCCCGATTTTTTACCGTAAAAAAATATGACTGGCCAAAAATCATCAGCCCTACCCCCTTCCGAATTCATTTTTACTTTAGATATACCATTCCCCTTTTGTCTAATAATGATATTGCCATATACAATGTTAAAAAAAGACAAAAAAAAGATTGATAAAGATATTTTCGATGCTATTGAGCATCAATAGAGAATTTAAAAAAGTAACATCATCTCTATATGAGTCAATCCATTAAAAAAAATTAGGGTAGGGGGTGGTGATTTTTTTCCCTTGTTTTAGTACATTTGTGAAGTAATTTGTCTAAGTTTCAAATTTTTATACCGTTAATTAGTCTCAGAATAAAATATTGACTGTGAAGACCTGAAAACTCCATGTATTTTAAATGGGAAACGTCAACCGTCGTGGGGGGGTGGGGGGAGGTAAATGAAAACAAAAAATCTGAAAAAATACAAGGATTATATTTTATTTATTTGGGAACGATTTGGGGGGGG
>NW_014332779.1:12334-13507 GCF_000341935.2 Cephus cinctus
GGGGGGGGGGGGGGGGCGGCACGAACGAAATTCGATCAGACACTATTTAACGACCACCCTAATGTATATAAATACTCTTAAGAGTAATTGGTACGTATTTGAAAGCAAATAGCTTAGACTTAGAATAATTACATTAAAGCGTATCACAGGTATTTGGAGATGTCTTCTTTATTTAGCTCCAACTAGTTTCTTTTTGATTCGTCCGTTTTCGCCAAACGTTTCCTCAGCTTCTTTGGTTACATCTGGCTTGCTTTTAGTTCGTCCTTTTTCGCAATATGTTTTCTCGGCTTCTTTGGCTTTGTATCAGTTTCCTTCATTTTAGAAGAACGGTCAGCTGGCATTTTTTTTCAGACCTATCGCCGTTAGTTGTTCGCAGATAGCATTTTTTATGGAACTATCGGTCAAAATAGCACTACTCTTGCGCTTTCTCGAAGGGGAAGAGTTTTTTCTGTCATCTGCCTTAGGGAACGGTCTAATTTCTGACGGCAAAACTAAGTTTTCCTTGGTTTCGTAATTAGCTGCACTGTCAACTGGCGTGCTCAGCGTACTAATTTGTATGAAATTCGAAGTAGTAACTGCAGCATTATCGGCGGACGCGACGAACTTTTGAGGAATCTGTACATCCCGAACGCTAGGGATTTCAAGATCCATTGGCACCTCTAATATCGTTACGGTGTTCGCTTCAATAGTTTCTAGTAAGCATGACTTCTTAAGTTCGAGTGGCAATATTAATGTCTCCAAGATCGTTGAGACATCAGCTTCAGTGATTGCAATGCTCCCTGGCACACCTAACAGTTGAGATACGCTCGCGCTATTCGTATTTTCCAACATATTTTCCATGTCAGCCTCAGATGTTTCGCTTGGCAGAGTTGAGGCTGAGGCTGAGAATTCACCTTGAGCTTGCAGCCAATCCGTAACTAAAGAGCAGAGATATTCGTCCTCTCCGAAAACATCTCTGTTAAGAGGTCATATGCTAGTCACTTCGAAGGCTTGGATTATATTCTTTGTCGAGAAGGCTAATGGGTATGCCCGTCCAAAAAGCGCAGCGATATCATAAATTGATATCGCTTTTCCAGGATTCGAAATCATCCAATCGTTAAAAGTTTGATTGAAAAGCGTTTTCAACGCTCCATAAACGGTCCTATCCAAGGGCTGTAATTTATGAGACGTGGG
>NW_014332779.1:13628-31357 GCF_000341935.2 Cephus cinctus
GGGGGGGGGGGGGGGCAGCAACACGATTCCATTTTCCTTACAGAAATTCAAGCTTTTGATTGTTATATGCAACTCGTGATTGTCCAAAATGAGAAGCACTTTCTCTGCCGCTGAAGCCTTCACGTGTTGTTGAAAATGACGTAGAACGTCGACAAATATTTCTCCATTCATCCAGCCTGATGGATTTGCATTGCCAACAGCTCCCGGTGGACAGTCATGCCTCATATGCAACTTGAAGTTTTTCCTTGAAAAAATCAGATACGGAGGGACGGAGTCACCAGTAGTAGAGATAAAGCAGCACGCCGTGACTAAAATTCCACGTTCCCCAGAAGTCACTTGACCCACTTTCTTCTGTCCTTTGGGTGCAATGATTTTTGGTGGATTGTGTACTCTGTTTCGTTCAAATTGTAAATCCGAGCTGGTGTCAAGTTGTCCCCGATTTGTTTGAAAGCATTATGTAAATTTGTGAAAAAGTTCTTTACTGAATGCTTTGTGAGCTCGTGCTACGAGATAAACTGGTGCCTTCAGGCTTACAGAGAGTCAAATCTGGCCACCGTCATATAAACTCATAGTACCAATCAACACCAGCTTAATGGTTAGTGTACCATTGCAATGGGCAATTGATCTTGTTGGCGATGGCCATTTAATAAGCAAGTTCCATTACTTGCTTTCTTGTCAATCCGTGGTGCATTTTTACTGATTCGATGAGATATTTCTTGAATTCAAATTCCATCACTAGAGAGAAAACAGTACGTACTTTATAATTTGAGCTGAAGCGCATACCCCTTCGCTCTTCTTCAGTGTCCTTCGAACACTATTTACTATTCACAACTAACACTCCTTCTCTCATTGTGGTTTAATCGCAGTGCCTTTCTCACAATCAGTTTTTCTTTTTCTGCTGCGTCCCATAGTCTTGAAACATATTTTGAAAAAAAAAACAGAACATAAGATACAATACATGCAACATACATTGAAATATATTATTCAACAGACAACAATATTTAAACATAAGTTCTATTTGATGCACAGAGAATAAAAGAATCATATAAATCTAGAATCATCAATGATTGAAAAATGTGAGATTAGGAATTAGACTTTTTTCAGGAGCGAAATTATGTTTTTCTAACGGCCGAAAATAATAATAATTTTTAACATTTTTGCTTAATAAGTTACTTAAGATTATTTAGGATTGATGATATTTAATTCAACCCACCGTTTTATACAAAGAAAAAGCGGATTTTTCGGAGAGCTAAACTTAAATAAAACCTGTGTGGCTCACTGACTGCAACAGTCGCCGCCTCTCTCCTATTAACTCAATGTGCCCCACATTTAAGTTGCTCATTGTACCCCACTACCTCCAGAATAAATTTATCATTAAAATATATTGTTTAATAAAGTAAAATGTTAAAACATTTGTACTATTCGATGCGTAAAGACCTTGTAACGTGGCGTTACATAGCTGGAGGGGATACCACCTAGGAATGACCGAAAAATAAATAAATAGGACTTATCAGGTCGGACAGTGGGTTCAGTAGCACAGTGGTAAGTGCTCGACTTGGCAGTCCGAAGGTATCGGGTTCGAATCCCGATCAGACTCCTAATTTTTCGGAAATTCCTAGCTCTCTAGTGCTCCCTGGCGGCTCTATGGATCAAAAATTAATTATAGCGGGGACGAGCCGAGCCGGGCACCCCGTTATAACCTAAAGAATCACAAGTCGAGAATCATCGATGACTGAAGAATGTGAAGTTAGGAATTAAACTTTTCCAAGCAGCAAATTATTTTTTTTCAACAGCCGAAATTAATAATTATTTTTAACGTATTTACTTAACAAATTACTTAAGATTAATTAGGTCTAACGACATCTAATTCGATTCTCTGTTTTATATTTAAAAAGTCATGTTTTTGGGTCACCGAACCTTCAAGAAAACTAATGTGGCTCACTGTGTACTGCGGTTTACTATGGCCACCTCTCCCCTAATGTAAAATTGACGTTTGATGCGACCAAAATGAAGTTCCCGGGTGAATAGTTGTAGCCGACAATGTTCATATCTATAATATATATTTCTAAAAGTGCTTGCAAATAAACCTTTGAAATGCATTAGAAATAAAAACTAAAAATGACTTTCGAACGTAAATCGAGATGAAAACAAATCTTTGCGGTGACGTCGAAATTTCTGTACAGTATTATCATGAGCTGGCAATATATTTATTTATTTATTTATTTATTTAAACCAGTACAAATTACTACATGGGTGAAGACCTATATTACTATAGGTCCCAGTAGAAATTCCTATAGAGGTAAAGCAGAAATTACCTGTGCATAGGCCTGGCTTAGAACTTATATATTAAAGTGCCTTAAAGATAACTTAAGAACTAAAAGTGTTTCTCTTTTATGACTTGGGAATTAGATAACGGTGCTAAATTGCTCCAATCAATAACAAAAAAATAAAAAATATTTATAAATTTGCGTAAATTTTAACAGCTCATATGTTTAATTTGATCCAATTTTTAAGTTTCTTTTTGATTAATTGCTTACTTGCTAATAACAATTTCATATCATTTGCCAAATCATTAAAAATTATTATGGCTACTATGTAACAATTTCTATTGCTAATATTTTTTGTAATTTTTGGTACAGGGATGCTCTTATTTCTATTGTTAGTTTTCATTTGGCTTTGTAAGACTCCTAATCCTGTGTAATGCAAATATATTGCTTCTAATGCAAATGATTGTTCCAGATTAAGTGGGTAGTTGCTAATATATTTATTTTTACTGACAATCTTGAATAATCTACTCTGAAATCTTTGTAAGGGATTTATGACATTTTTGTAAGCTACTCGTCAGGCTATAATACCATATGTAGCTATACTATGAAAGAGGGCATCCCTGCTTAAAAAATACGATAGAATTCGATAAGAAACGATAAAACTAATTGCCGATTTCAATCGTTTTCTATCAGTCCTATCTACATCAAGTTGAAGTGATGATGGAGTTTCTATCTAATGTAATCTGATCTTATCAGGTTGTTGCTTTATCGTAATAATACGATAGAAATTTAATCTATACCTATATGTATTTTCATATAAGCAGTACGTCTATTTATGGTAATATGAAATTCACGTTCTATTACGTATATGATGCTATATGATTCTATATGAATCATATTTTTATATGTATTAATAGGAAAATGCGTGATAGGAATCGAATCGTTTTCTATCGTCACCAACTTATTAGGGAAGAATATGAAATAAACGATAACCTTCTTATATGGCTTAATAACAAATGGTTTTCCCAACAATTATCATGAATTTAAGGATGCATTGCACGTACATTTCCCACCAAGAATCTGATTTGATTCGAACTTGAGTGCTTTGACACGACAATAAAAACTGAACAAAATCGACGTCTTGGAAGATAGGAAGAATGTTTATTTGTAATAATAATGTCAAAAAATTACTGATAAATGAATTAAAAAAATTATTTTACATATTCGATAGAAAACTTTCATATGAAATGAAGTCTCTAATTTTTTCGATAAAAAAAAGTATTCTTAATATCTCCAAGACGCTGATTTTTGTCAAATTTTTCCCTTATCGCAAGATAGTCAACGAAATCAATCTTTTGGTTGAGAATTTATGTACAATGCATTCTTCATACAGTTAACTAGCGATCAATTTGTCGTGTCATGCATAAAGTCATCCTATATAATATGCAATAATAAACCTATTAAAAATGATAAACAATTGATCTGCATTTTTTTATATAAAACGACAGAAATTGTATAGGAAATATTAAATAACGAATCTAAATTTTATGAACCAAAACACGATTGGATTAGATACGATCTTTTTTAAATCGTTTTCTATCGTATTTTTTAAGCAGGGACAGTACATCGCAATTAGTAAATCTGTTTGCAAAAGCCTATTTAGTTCGGAGAAGACAATTAATAGATATTTAATTTTGTTAATAACATATTCAATGTGTTTTTCCCATTTCATGTTAAAATCTATGTTTAATCCCAGGTGTTTGTAATTTTCCACTCTATTTATTCTATTATTGTTAATTTTGATGCAGGTTTCTTTTGGGGCACTGTCACTATAATTTCCGAAGGTTATATAAACAGTTTTTTTAATGTTTAAGGATAATTTGTTCAGTGATAACCAATTGACTACTTTATTCAGATAACTATTCATTACCTATTCCGCTAATGTCCAAGTATTTTCAGTTGCTATAATAACTGTGTCATCCGCATACGAGGCTAAGTATGGATTGTCTAATAAGTCATTGATATACAATAGAAAAAGTAGAGGACCTAGTATTGTTCCTTGAGGAACTCCAGTGGTGATATTCCGATATTCACCTTTGAACTTATTTATCTTTACTTTTTGTTAATCGTAACCTCGAAATAATATTGTAAAGCCAGACGGAGGTTTGACGTGTAATATTAATAAAATAAAAAATAAACCTCGAAATGGAATATTGTAAATTATTAATATATCAAATCATTTATGAGAATGTAATAATAAATTCTGATCTAAACGCTGTGTTAAATATTTTTGTAAACAGTACTGTTACTTGCATTACTCTTTATTGTATAATAACTTTTAAATGGAAATGTAAGTTACATGCAAGTTTTCCATTTACAAGATGCCTGCGTCAAAATTTTACATACATGTTATGTTGTTATAAAGTATCAGTTTAGTAATTGTAGAACAAAACGTGGATTCCAGTTAACGTATAGTAATGTCGTCTAATTAACGATTTTTGTATTTTGAAATTGAAGATTACCGTTAACATACCTTAGTCCCCTTAATAGAATTGCTTGACGTAGTGCATTCATGATGCATCTCACATCAATATTTTCAAAACTATAAACTTGGGAAATAAGAAGCAGGTACCTAATACTCATATAAAGAATCTTGGTCGGCATCCCTCAAATCTAATAATGGAATAAATCCCCACAGTTGCCATGAAAGAAACAGAAAAACTGGCAACAGAAGAGAAAACATCTAGAAGAAAAAAGATGCCGTCAATCCATTATTTCCGTAGAGACGACGGTAGGCTCTTCGGCCAGCCATAAACTGCTTAAGTGACACTAAGTAATAAATATTGTTTAACCGAAGAATTTTTATTGCTCTCGGATATTTTTCCTTGTACTTTTTTAACTACTGTATGTATTATATAAATCATAGCCACCGCAAATGGATTATGCTATAGAGTTTAAATTTGATGTTTTTATTCGTTCGTTGTGTACCAAACATGTAATAGGTATGTTATATAATAAGAATTACCAATTGCCAATGATCTTTAATCACAGGTGGTAAATAGTTTTGTTTTACCACATATTAGCTTTGCCAAAAAAGTATTGGTATTAGTAAATTTTGCTACGGGTTCGCTAAAATTCATAATTTACTAAAGGGTTTATAATAGTAAGTTCTTTTGATTGTACACACATAATATTTTCTCCTATCCATTTCTTATATTATCAAATTGTATGGCATAATTGTATTAATGTACTTCTAGTTCTCAAGCCCAACAATTTTTAAAAGATGCATACGTCACTGGGGGAATCCAAAATCATCGTAAATAAGAAAAGCGAACCTAGATATACGAGATAAGATGGCATCTAAGCCTAGAACGTTACAACTTCTTAAATAAATATTCTAAATGCAGCCGACTGAATGTATCTTATGGTCGTGTTGATTTTTGTCATTTAGTCTGAACACTTCTTTTTAGAGAACCTAGGATGGATTCTCTATATTTGTCTTACGTTGTACGTGTGCATGCACACTTATGTCTAAGTGCTAATTTATATTTTCGAAATTGTTACACAGTCAACGGGGTCTCCTTTAGGCGAACTTAACTATGCATCGTTGAACCCAAATTAACTATTGATATTGTTAGTGTATCTTCAAAATCTTACCTCATAACATAAAAAATTAGTACTGTTATTTATGTTTAGCCATGTCCATGCATAATAGTTTATTTTTACTGAGATAATTTGCTAATTGCACTTTTTTTTTCAATAACGATGAGTGTATGTATATTGGTAATGACATCAATAGATTAAGTTGATGACTCGGAAGTACTAATCGCTTGTTTAAAGTCGTTCTGCTACAATGTAATATTATACCGATTGACACACGGCACACTTATTCGTATAAGTGTATATAGCAACAATGTAAAATTGATGAAAAATAATAACTCGAACACTGATTACTTTAATGTTTCAAGCACATGCGATTTCTGTGATCGAATACAACATTTTTATTAAATTATATATAATATTATTCAATTGTCCGAGTCATTTGCTGTTCTATATATGCTTTAGCTTGTATACTCTTAGGAACTAATATGCCAAAGAGTAAGCAAATGCGGAGGAGTATTAAAATTATGACCGAAGATTTATGTAATGGTGCTTTTGAATTAATTCTAGACATGTATGACTCAGATCAAATCATCAATATAAAATTTTGTTATATCTGAAGATCACACCAAGTAATATATAAGTCGCGTACATTTAGACCATTTGACTCTATACACGGAGAGAAGAGAATGGAAATCATCCCAGCAACCCATGTAAGATATGCCAGAGGTAACAACAGGGCTAATACTTAGCCTATTAATGGGTACGAATAATATACCAAGCATTAGTTATTTGGCTTTGGACCACCTTTAGACCATCCTTGATCGCCAGGTCTCACACTCCTGTGAAATAATAGCTGCCAGTATCAGATCGTCACAGAGCTACTGTTCTGTAGCCAATGACTTTTGTCATCAGTTTTACCAATTTAACTGACGCAAAAAATTTCCAAGTTCTACTAGCTAAAAGTCTAAAAGCTACTCGTTTGAATTAGACGTTAGTTTTTTAAATGAAAATTACTTAATTATTTTTAAGCCACTATTACACAGATGGTGACAAATCGATGATTCTACAGAATATCTTAAAAGTTTGTTGTCCACAATTTTTCCTCGTATGTAAATATATAGTCCTAAATATATGACAAAGAATATAAATACAAAAAAACCTCAGTTGTTTATGTCACACCTGCACAATTAGAATAACATTTTTCATATTACGTATCCTGCAGAAAAAGTTTGTTTTAAGAAAAAATGCAATCAATATTGTAAAGTTGTTGATATGTACATTATGTAAATATCTTAAGGTGTTAGACTACTGTGAAATTTTCAAATTTTCGAAAGTTTTTTTGTTTTTAAAAAATACTTTGAAGTGTTTAGAATTAAATTAAATAATATGCAAAAGGTTTCATGTAAATATTCAAAGTATTTTATGAGTTATAGCGTTGGTAGTGAAGGAAGAATTTAACGCGCAGGTAAACGACTAGTACTAAAAAAACTAATGCTCAAACTTTAAACGCGTTTTTCTCGAAACTATGTTTTTCAAAACGGTATACATGGTATCTCGGGCTGTGATTGATGAATTGACTTGAAATTTGGTACACATGTTCAGAGGAATACCAGTTTAGGCGTGACTGACGATTTTGTGAATACGTTTTTTTACAATATTTATTAATAATAATAACACGCATTATAGCTCCGAAAATGTTGAAAAAGTTCAGGAATTTTTTCTCGTAACCTAAGACGAAAAAAAGAAAAAGGCTACGTCACGCCATAGCTAATACCATGTAGTTAATGAGGATATTTTTTATTTCTGATTCAGACCAACCATATTTGCGAAATCGTGTACACCGACCGATCGCGCGCAGAAAATATCAGCCGATGCAAAGAAGAATAACGTGTGGAAATTTCAATATTTTTGGATAAAAATTTGTACAGACACTTCTTAAGTTATATATAAAAACATATTCAAAAATTAAAAATATTGCATTTGTAGTTTTTTCGAAATAAATTTCCAAAAATTAGCCTGTTTCGACTCTGGTGATAGTAGCCTAACCCCTTAAGCAATTTTAACTTGATTTAGATGACCACAATTCTGTCACGACTGAGGAAAACGCAGTAGCACGCATAACCAGCATTAGAACGCGTATTAGGTAAATGGCATTATCGGTCCGGGAAATTATTGAAAAGATTTAACACGTCCTACTTGATTATAAAAACTTGTTTAATAATCGTAATGTTGTATCAATGACCAATTCCAATTCTAATTCCAAAATTATTCATGGCGTCATTGACCGACCGGGGTAAATCGTAATGTGTGTGATTTTTATTAAGTTAGGTTAAGCGTATTAAGATCGCTGGATCAAATCCCGATGCGTGCTGATTATTTAACACTAAGTCTACCGATACTTCTGGTATACCTGTTTCTACTGTGCCTGGTCAAAATGACTGGTCCTTAAAAAAAGCTATTGTTTTTACAATTAAACATAGATAATAGTTAATTTGTTACTGAGTGAATTAATAAATAAACAACTTACATAAAATGACGACACAAATTTATTTTTATATAGTTTCAATTATAAACTAAAAAAGAGAATAATAAATAAACGGTAGTTATGTATTATAGTTTCTTTCATTCACATACACAATATATATACGCATATACACATTATTTATAAATATATAAATAATATATAAATAATATTTGCGTCATATACGCCGTGAGCATATAGCTGAGCAATGAATGCATCTAATTTTGTTGCATTTAGTTCCCACTTATTGTTAGTCCGACACTCTAAATGTTTCTGCTTCTGTGCACATTTTAATATGTTTCATCATACGGTGATCAATGATCAGAGACAATGCAGTCTTTACTTTTCCTTTCATGATATGTCGTTTAGCATATACTATCGGCGCGGTCACTTTCCTAAAAATATTATGAATTGGTGTCTTCCCGGGTTTGGAACCTTCGTCTACTTCTTCCTAAACTGTTCCATCAGAAGCAGTTTCGATATGTAGATCTTCTACATCACTCTCACTTTCGGAACTCAAAAATAATCTTCTTCTCGTTTGCTCTCGACGCTTATTTATAATATTATCCACTTCGTTATCGTTGTCTGAAGACAACGATAATTCTAATTCGTCTGTTGTAAATACCTCATCATCTCTTTGCATGTTGTCTTCAGTTTCGGAAAGTTCCTGTTCATAAAAATCCAAACACTCTTCATCTATGTTATTTATTTTTTCTAATAACGTCATATTCTTGGAACGCCTTGAAATTTTTAGGATAAATTATTCACAACATTTTACATTTTAAGAAATTTTTATTCAAAATCCATGATTTAAATAAATTTATGGTAGTTGCCGTGTAAAATAATTTTCGTCACATTTTTTCCAAAAATTGTATACCTAATTCTTTGAAATAATACCTTTAAAATGAGCCTAATTTTATTAAGATTAACCGTTCAGAAGTATAGGGAAAAAATCAATATTTATAATTTTTACATGGATTCCCTATATAGTAGGTACACTGCACATATATTTCAATTTTTTTTCAATTAAACGCGAGTTATGATGACTACGGTAGCCTTACCGATAAGATACAGAGACACCGAACACCGGAAACCAAGTTGTCTTTATACGAAACGATCGAGATAAAGTCAGTGAGAATTGACAGCTGAATCGAGTAGCATCACTCTTATTAATAATCATTTAGAATTGAGTTATTTTTGTAATCTTTTTAAAAAGTATAAATTCACATCGAACAACTTAATTCGCGTCGTGAGATGTTGGTAACAAAAATATATGAGGAATTCGTATAAAGAGAATGCACGTACAAAATTTCAAAATTATTCATCATTTCGTTTCTAAGATATTAATATTGTAGTTATAACGATAAATTCGTCAAAATTTCGACACACGAGCAAACTACGGTGAACGACGTGGCAGCAATGCAATCTATCAAAGCCATGTGCCTGGAGTAGAACGTGCGTGAGCCTATAAAATAATTTGATGTCATCGACAATAAATTAAAGAAAGAAATGCACAATCTTGTTATATTTGGATTGTACAATCATGCTTAATGGTTTTCATATATTCATTATTATTTTAAATAAAAACCTGGTATAAAATCTCAAAGTAAAAAAAACGCAAAGAAGATAGAGAAAGTAACAAATATATCAATATTTCATAAATATTATCAATAATAAAATTGAAGAATCGTTCATATGATTTAAAAAAGAAACAATATTCTTAATAAACTTTTTGTCTTTGGTAACTTGTGGTTTACCATCGCATGCGACGTTGCCACTATTGTGAGTGTTGTGTGTCTGTATAGATAAAACGGATATTTCAATGTGTGTGAGAAAACTAAACTTTACGCTTTCAAAAGTATATCTATTTCGAACTTACTTTAACGAATAATAAAAGCATAATAGAATTAGTGCAAACCTTCATAATTTATCTACGTTACTTACAACTAGTAACACTAAATGTCTTTTTCAAAGGATATTTCAATGCAGTATTGTCATAGATATTGAATGTTTCTATTCCTATCTTGAATAAATATTTGGACATGAATATCGCGCGACAAGTACCTTAATATGTCCATACACTTTGTTCAGCAACATAGTGCGATTCGACTTACGATGCGAGTCAATTAGAATCGTAAATCCTAATATCGAACGCGTACTGTCCGACACTGGAAAACGTGAACTCCCGTAGTTTGTTAAAACAATTGGAGATAAACTACAGACAGGTTAATTTATTCACAATTATTTACAAGAGTGAGCTAGTCTCAGAAGAGATATTGACCAAAAGTGGCAAGAGTATGGTGTCGATTGAGTCCGATGCTTACTTCATGACGTGAAGTTTTTGACTAGCCCTTCGTGACTGGTGATGAGAGCTTACTCTCAAAAGAAGAGCGCAGTGCTGTTTTTTCTCCGGATAGAACAGGTAATCTCATTGGTGCAAAAGTCAAAATCCAAGAGTACGAGGTTTTTACTTGTCACCAATCATGAGAGGGATCATTAAAATAAAAATTACTGAACATTCCTGTCGAAGATTAGACGTGACCTGGGAATTCCGTATGACGCTTTTGTCATGGCAATAAAAGTTTTCAGCGTTTGATTCAAGCGTCGAACGGACGTTCCGATTGTCCAAAAGTGTAGTAAAAAACAATGTGTGGAAATTACAAAAATTTGAATTAGAGAAAGCAGCGTCTGCAAACGAAATGTCAATTAGCCTTGCACATGGCATACTGTTGTGCGCGACAAGGCGAGCAATGAATCCATAAACTTGTAAATCCCTCTTTACAGCCCCTCAGGTCAGAAAAGTATACTCTAACTTGATAAACTGTCTTGGGGCAATGCATACGTTGTAATCAGATGAAATATTAATGCGAGTCAGAATATTATTTAGATACTGATAGATTAAACTATATGTATATATGAAACTGACTCGTTCCGTATGCGACAGAACATTTTTTTTCATTTCGTGTTACCATGCTTCTCTTTCATTTTAATAAAAAAAATGTCTATTAAATTTAAGAAACACTAAATTAATTCTCAATAAAATAGTAATTTTCATTTTAAAATCACTTAAAACCATGTACTTTTTGCTAGCACCATGGATGCCCCAGGAACGTTTTCTACACGGGCATATCGTAGTCGAAATTAATTGCCGAGATTGTGTCTATACTGCATTCCGCTATCGGGCTTGCACAGATAACCATTACTGGCCCAGAGTTATTATCCAGCAGTTTTACCACTGTTAAGCCAATGGAAGTTGCTGTTATCGCGCTCTTATTGGGCTTCGGGCATCTATTCATGGCCCACGACGGGGTCTGTTGTAGAATCCTACATAAAAAACCTAAAACTCTCCTAGAAAGTCTTCGATGTTCGAAGAAGCTCCACTTTTTTAAATCGCAATATAAATAGCCCCAAAAATGTGGGATATGATTAAAATATGCCATTTGTTGAAGAAGTTCAATTTATACTAATTTTGTGACATCGGTGGGATGTTTAAAATTTATTCATATTGCGAGATTACTAAAAATATACTATAAACATTAATAAAATATGTGGAACGCGAAGTTAGGATATGATCACGTTGCAACTACAATTAATATCAATTCTGCGGCGTCGTTCGGATGTTTGAAATTTCTTTTCATAATGTGAAATAACAAAACATGTTGCACAAATGTTAAAAAATATGTTGCAGATAATATCAGTTTCATTGAATACTCACAGAAAACTTCCGATATAGCATAAGATATCCTTTGCATACCCATTTCAGATCCATAATGTGAAAAGTATATATCCTGCGTGCCCTACGGATATACAGGTTGTCCCATTTGAAACAGGACGGTTGAATATCTGTTTAAAGAAGAGCGAGACAGCAAAATGTATCAGGCAAAAGTTATAGGGTACAAAGGGGGAAAGTCAGTGCAAATAGAATCGATGCTCCTGCTATTTATGTTTCTATGTTACAAGCATAAAGCCAGTTGTTTAAACGGCAACAACACCCCCACAAATTGTGCGTGTTATCGAGATGAATTCAAGCATACGCTATTTCATGATTTCTTTCATCGATTTTCTATGAAATATCACATGAAAATGGAACAAAATGAGATTATCTTTATTGGAACTTTCCTACATGTTCTATTTCACATTTTGCACGTGTGTGATTGTGTAGATGCAGGTTACACTTCAGCATATATTCTGCATACACGAATGTCCAGAACATATTGTAGATACATATGTTAATTATTCAAATATCAACGTCTCTTACTGACATATTCGTGCGACATTATATGCATATAAAGGGTGTTTCTCTTATCTCTGCCACCCGAAATAACTCGGTAATTACCGATGTAACAACAAAATGTTTCAAACAAAAGTTGTACGGTGTGGAGGGGGCCACCAAATATGACCAATTTTTTTTTTTATTTCGGTAGAAGCGTTGACGCACAGTGAAGGTCACCTTCACTTTTTTAAATAAAATGGTACATTTTTTTCAACCATCTTGTGGAGCGCCTCAAGCCGCATAAAAACGATTAAGAGGTCAAAGTCGTTCAAGGTCATTCAAGGTCAGTATCGATGATACAAATCTAAATATCTCGGATCACTACCAAATATTTGGTAGTCATTTCCAATGTCCCCCATAAAGAAAAATCGAGTGGATTTAAGTCCGGTGATCTAGCAGGCCAGCCTTTTCGTGATCCTCGGCTAATCTGCTTATTACTAAATTTTCGATCGACAGCATTGCGAGCTATCCGTGCAAAATGAGCTGGACAACCATCATGTTGATACCAGAGGTTTTGCCGATCCCACAAGGTTAGATCTTCAAGCAGCACAGTTAATATTCCTTCCAGAAAAGCAGAAATAAAATATAAATTTGAAAATACCAAATGTCTAAAACTATCAATCCGATCCGAGATATTTAGATTTGTATCATCGATACTCACCTTGAATGACCTTGAACGACTTTGACCCCTTAATCTTTTTTATGCGACTTGAGGTGCTCCATAAGATGGTTGAAAAAAAAGTACCATTCTATTTAAAAAAGTGAAGGTGACCTTCACTGTGCGTCAACGCTTCTACCGAAATAAAAAAAAAATTGGTCATATTTGGTGGCCCCCTCCACACCGTACAACTTTTGTTTGAAATATTTTGTTGTTACATCGATAATTACCGAGTTATTTCGGGTGGCAGAGATAAAAGAAACACCCTGTATACGTCTGTGTACATAGAAAAAATTCCAACTTCTACAATTGAGCAAATTCAGCAAAATCGGGGAAGTGAGAAAGCGATTTCTTAAATGAGTAATTAATCCAGCCAATAAATACATTTTCCTAAGCAAAGTTTTTTTATTGGTACCAAGAGAAAATTAGTGGATAGCGAATTATGAATCAAAGTCAATTAAAGCATTTTTATTCCGTACGATGATTTTTAAACTAACGTTCATAAGTTTATTCGTATGTATTTAGATTTATATTTTACCGCCTGACGCATGTAATCTCATTTTTTTTCCAATAAAACTCACATTTAGACTATAGCGTAGTGAATGGCGTGCGTGCTTGTTAGATCTTAGACCGCTGGTTTGATCCCCAATTAGGTAGGAAATGTTGCATGTATAATAAATCAATTTCCGAGTGTAATATTCATTTATTCAAATGTATGTGAAAATGCTCTATGGATTGTATGAAAGTTATATTGCGGTCTGGTGAACTACAAGTGAAATGCGCAATGCGATGCTCATATGAAGTGTAAATAGGACTTCCACTTGGGACCTCATTGCTAGTTCTATGCTATCTTTTTTCTTGCAGACATTTATTATTTATCCCCTAGGAAGCCTTGTCGGAGGTTTTTCGAACATCCCAGTGGAAGTCCTGCGACTTCCCTGCGACCAGCTCGTGTTTGCTGGGATTCTTATAAATTGTATAATAAGTTTGATTTTCCTGTAACTACACTGCCACCACAAAGTTTCCGTACAAGGCCAAAACTATACTCAAACCTTTTTGCGCCAATCTTTTTCGGAAGCATTCGATTAAATCATGTTCACAATTTATTTATAGAAAAATGTATATCACCCTAACCTTGCCTACGTTAGTAGTATAACAGGGCCCGTTCTGGATACAGATTCCTGCACCGACATAATACCGACACTCTAGAACCTTCGAAGGTGGGTGTCCGTGCTAAGTTGCCATCGTGAGCTCTATGATTTCTGGAAGTGACGTCATCAGGACCCCTCGATTCCAAGAATTTTTGTTCGATTCCGGGAATTTCGCGCTCGATTCTAGGAATTACGCACGATCGAGAACCTTCTAGAACATTCTAGAACCTTCTAGAACATTCTGGAAGCTTGGATGGTTCATGTCCGTGCTAAGTCGGGAAGGATCGCTCCCAGAGTCGGCGGCACTCTCGCGCGACGTTTTGAGGCAGCTCCTTGCCCCCCCTCCCCGGAAAGCCTTCCAGAAGCTTGGACGGGCCCCGTGCAGGTTTCGGACGGCAGCCTCAACCTGTTTGACGTCGAACGTTATCTCGCGGAATTGCGCATCGCTGATGCAGTTCTGCAGGAAGTTTCCAGAACTTTTCTGCCTAACCTTGAACCTTGGTGCGTAGCATCGGTGACGCGAGAGAGAAGAAGAAGAAGAAGAAACAGTGTTTATTATACTGAGGTCTCTGCCTCGTTAGTATAAATGGTATAGAAATATACTTAAAATACTTATAGTGAACCCTAAATTTAACTTAAAAACTACATTACAGAAAATTAGATACAGAAGTAAGTGCTAGACAAGATTATAATTACAGTTGCTCTCATGAAGTAGGTAGTTATAAAGCGAGGTTTTAAAAGACGCAGTCGTAGAGGACTCACGAATGTTAGCAGGTAGCCTATTCCATAACCTGATACCCATTATGAGGACAGACTTCTGATAGGAAGTAGTGCGACATAGCGGAGTGTACCGGTGAAGGTGATGTCCGCGAGTACAGGGGCCATTTTCAATTGTATGTCTTGTATTTACCACTTTTGCGGCAAAGAATTCTGGTGTTTGAAAAACTATGGCCCGATACACAAATATTGCTAAGAAATAGAGTCTGCGTTGGCTGATCTTCAGTAACCTTAGGTCTAAATAATGCGGAGAGATATGCTCGTATTTGCGCAATTTTAGAATAAACCGAACGCAGCCATTGAGTGCTCTTTGTAGCCTGGAATCTTCTTCAGCAGTAATGTCCACTAAGACAAGCGTGCAGTAGTCAAACACTGGCATAATTAAGGATAAGACAAGTTCCTTTCTTAGGTAGCGTGTCAGACATTGCCCATTTTGTCGAAGTTGGTATAGGGTTTTGAAAACTCTGCTACAAATTACCGTGGTCTGTTCTCGCCAACTAAGTACTGGAGTGAGGATGAGGCCCAGGCTCTTTACACTATTAACGTATGGTATATAGGCATCATCAACTCTGATTTTCTCTAAGTTATCAAGTTGTAGAGTATTTATGTACTTGGCAGTGCTGCATATCATGGACTTAGTTTTAGTCGGATTTAGATGTAGCTTATTTAGCCTAGCCCAGTCACAGATTCGGACGATATCTTCATTCACTCTAGCTATATATTCATTGATGTTAGTTGGTGGACAGTGTGCATAAATTTGTAGATCATCAGCATACTTTATAATGGAGCAGTTCCTAATTTGTGCATTAATGTCAGAGATGTAGAGTGAGAATAGGGTTGGTCCAAGGACCGAACCCTGAGGCACGCCTGACGTCACGGCAGTCTATCTAGAAAGGCCAGATGAGGTGCGTACAGCTTGTACTCTATCAGTAAGATAGGACCAAAAACCAGGCTAGGACTGGTGCGGAAAAGTTGAGGAGGCTAAGCTTATTTAGCAGTATTTCGTGATCAACGGTATCAAAGGCCCTCGAGAAATCGAAGAAGACTAGGATAGTCACCTTGCGTATATCAATGCCATGGCGAATGTCATCTGTGAGTTTTATAACTGCAGTCTGAGCTGATATTCCCGTTTTGTATCCATACTGGTGAGGATCACAGTACCCAGTGCGATCGAGAAACCGCTCCATGTCCTCCTTTACTATTCGTTCAAGTACCTTTGAGAACTCGCAAATGAGAGAGATCGGTCTGAAATCGGAAGGCCCAAGAGGGTTCGGTTTCTTAGGCACAGGAACAACAATTAGTCTCTTCCAAGTATTTGGAAAAACAGAACTAGATAGAGATGAATTAAATAGATCTAGGAGCACTAGAGACAGAGATATTGAGCAATGTCTTAAAAAGAAACCAGAGAAATTATCAAAGCCAGAAACATATGAGTCTTTGAACTTAAGATGTGTGATAAGATTAGGCAATGTTAAGTGTGAGAAATAGAACTTGCAGTCATCAAAGCTCTCAACCCGCAGCAAAACCTCGGGAGGTTGAGTTGGAAATCGACGGCGTGAAAAGCAGAAGTGAAGTAATTATTTATGTCGCGTATAAGGTAATATACTAAAGCGTCGCATTTCAGCCCAAACCAGTTTGGTTTCCTTAATCTTCGCTAGTCGCGCCGAATAGTATGCATCTTTAGCGGTCTTTATCAAGTTTTTGACCTGATTTCTAACGAATCTGTATTTCCGACGTGCTTTTTCAGTTTGGAGACGCCTAGCTATAGCACGCAGATTATTTCGCAAGCGTATTTGTTTTCTAAGGCTATCGGTAATCCAGCGTGCTGAAGGTCGTTTTATGCGAATATCACGCCAAGGAGCATAGGTCTCTAGAATGTTAGTTAGTTTATCATTAAGAAAGTTAATTTTATCATTGACATCATTGCTATTCATTAGGGGGATCCAATCTGTTTCATCAAGCTGCTCAATAAATTTAGGTCATCCAACCGCAGCCAGTCGCGTCGTTTAATAATCGTCTCTTTATGAGCAGTTTGGAATTTTACATATATCATATCGTGAGCAGAAAGAAAAGGGAGCGGCAGCTGTCCGTAGTCAGAAATTCTGTGTATTGAGTCGACAATACATTGTAACGTGGCGTCCGTGGGACGGCCAGTTACATAAAAGCGTAGGGGCACGGAGAGCCGTGTCGCCAACGAAAGCCGCCAAGAGAATGCCGATGCCGACGAAGATTCATGGCAAGGGGAAGCCGGGGAGAGAAACCGGCACCGCCGAGCCCGAAAATCGGGCGGACTCGGGTAAGATCGGCGCCGCCCGGAGACTGGCGGGCGGTGAGCGCCGAAAAGCGGACAGCGGACCGAGGCGAGAGATAACGCACGAGTTCGGGTGAACTCGGGATTCTTCGGGAATCCTCGGGCCGGGGGGCAAAAAGGGGCCCACTTCGTTTTCGAACCGCGGAACGGGAATACCGAAAATCGGCG
>NW_014332779.1:32279-34587 GCF_000341935.2 Cephus cinctus
TCCCGGACGTGATATGGAATGGGATCTATCGACGACGACGGCGCTCCTACGGTACTCAGAGAATAGAGGATGGAGACGGCCGACGAGGAGGAAAATTGCCAACCACCACCACCCGAGCGACGAGGAAGGAAGGTACGGTTCACCGGAAGATTCGGTAAGTGCAGTTTAGGCGACCGCCCCGAAGCCATGTAGCCGGGGATGAAGCGCATCCGCCGGTGCATCTTGGCACGAGGAGTGGGGGGCCGCGGGCCTCGCCACGGGTCCTGGCGGTTGCAGATTTGAACCGATCACCGTCAACATGGATGACCTCCGCGACCGCGTTGTGTATTAGAATTGTATAGAGCCGCGCTCGTATACATCACCCGACTGTACTCGTTTACCTAGGCAAAATTAAAGGTCCGACGAGTCGGGCTGGTGCAAAGATGCACCTGGTGCCCAAGGGGTCCGCGGAATGCCACGTTGGGGTCGCGGATAGAACGTAGTTCAGGAAATGCGTTACAACATATATCAAGCCAGGTCGATGAAGAACTAGTATGATGCGTGGCTTGATAGGGAACGAGATCGAAATTGTAACATTCAAACAGCCGTCGAATATAAGTACTATCATAATTATCAGTACCGAGATTAGCGTTCCAGTCACCCATAATTAATTTGCAGGTATAATCCTGTGCGATGGTAGAGAGGAGAGATTCAAGAGTGTTAGTGAAGGCGATTTTAGGTGGCCTGTAAAGGACTCCAACCAACAGTCCTGAGTTTCCGATGCCAGAGATTTCAATAAATAAGAATTCTACTCGTGTGTTATAGCTATCATCAGCAGATGAGGTAACAGTTTTTGTAATGAGAGTATTTCGGTAATAGATACAAACCCCACCACCAGGTCTTCCTATCCTGTCACATCGGAGGATATTGTACCCAGGTAAATCAACTACGGAGTCATGAATATGTGGTTTAAGCCATGATTCCGACACTAATATAATATCATGTGAGGTCGAAGTAAAGTAGTCTAAGAATTCATCGTAGTGAGCGGTAAGAGATTGAGCATTTACGTGATATATGTCTAAAGTATTATCAGCTTCAACTATGACAGCAAACACGGTTGGTGGAGTAGTTGTATCTCATAAAAGGGTCGCAATATCCTCAACTGTGTTGATATCTAGGATAGGTGACTCGCTATCTTTCCTGACTTTAACTACTCCGTTCCTGACCCAGGCGTACCGATATCCTCGGGTCCTGGTAGCATTTCGTGTTTCACGTAGTAAGTTGTATAGTTCCTGTGGTAGGAATTCATTTATATAGACATTCGTGTCAGGAAATGCTGAGTTTACGCTGGAAGCTTTGAGAATGCCCTTTGCACGTTTAGCACGCAAGATTTTGTTTCGGATTTCGGCGGTAGAGAGTCGCACAAACAGCATACGGGGTTTATCGGTCGAGAAGGTATTACGTATACGCCAGAATTCATGAATGTGAAGGTTACTGTCTGTAATACTAAGTCCGTAAAGTAGTGCTAACAATGTGTCGCGATCATTCACTCCATGTAATTCAGGCAGGCCAGAGATCGAGATATCCATGCTATGTTTGTCATATTCTAGATTTCGAATCCGAGCTGCCAGCGGTTGTACAGTTGTATCAGTAGGAGAGACGGTAGTTTGTCCCGTTTGATGTTGCTGAATGAAAGTAATTTTTCCAGCTAGTTCACAATACTCATTCGCAGCCCGCGTTTCAACAGCTGTAATACATTCAGATAGGTTATGCTGAGCAGAAATCAGGCTAGTTACAGATGACTCGACAGACGTTACCTTATCAGACAAGGTAGTTAGCTTGCTTATACAACTGCGAACATCAGTTTTTAACTCATTTAAACCGGCTATTTCGGTTTTTAAAAGTGTTATATCGCATAGGGCAAGATCCATGTTGTCTATCTTAGAATTTAACGTAGTTACAAGTATGCTAAGCGAATGGAGCTGATCGCCTATACTAGAGGAGGCAGGAGCTTCAGATATCACATTCCTGGCCAGCGATTGAGAGCCATTTTTGGCTGTTTTTACACAAGTAAGACATTCAATAGTTTCAAGACCACTCGCGAATGCACAATCTAAATGTCTCTTGATACATGCCGAGTGAAAGCCATGCGTTTCAACACTGCAAAACTTGCGTAGGTCCTGTGACGCTATGAATTTGTAACACACACCGCAATTAACAGGCATTGTGACAGCAGTTAGAGGCTTGACAGCTGACTATTCGGCGCAGGTAAGCATACAAAAAAAAAATAATAACAAGTAGAATCCCTGGTTGGATGTGTGAAGTAGAT
>NW_014332779.1:34801-35980 GCF_000341935.2 Cephus cinctus
GGGGGGGGGGGGGGGATGATAGGCGAACTCCATATCAAAACAGTAGTGAGGATGAGCCTTAGTATTATCGGTTGGTCTTGTTGTTAGATTAAGCACTGATGATAAAACAGAGATCAACCAATCGTCCACCAGTTGACCAGAAAAACAGTTTAGACTAGCGTAGTCCTCTGGGAGTGATAAGAATTGACCAATCACAAGGATGGGAAGAATTCATTTACCGCCAGGCCCATGTGATGTGTGTAGAGGTTAGAAAGAAATGCGTCAATTTAGAAAGCTTTCAAATCCGAAGCTCAACTAATGGAGCTATTTCGTTTATTGCTGAAACGTTGGAAGAGCCACGGAGAAAGCCAGAAACTGCAACAGAAAGTCCGCAATGGGCAGCAGATAGCGGTAATTGTTCAGAGAACCAAGAGCGGGTGACAGGTATGTGCTGCGACGTTATTCCCCAAAAACAAAATCCCATTAAGAAATTAGACGATAAAAGATATTCGGAAAGTAGGGAACCGTACACAAAACGCCGTATGATTCTCCCTCAAGAAATTTCGATATTCACAAGACCCGATACGCGATAAACTAAATAGTGTTGGGCGCCAGGTGGTCTCCGGGGAGAACACCGCGAGTGCAGGGCACTCGAGATCTTAGAAATTCTGAAGAAAACGCGGGAAGGCTCGGAACAACGAAAGGGAAAAGGAAACAGGTAAGGCGACACCGCCAAGAGAAGAGAAGTGAAACGATAGGAACGACGACTCCGCCAAGAAGAGAAGAGACAGATAGGTAAACGGCGACTCCGCCAAAATAGAAGAGAGAAAGATTAATAAACGGCGACACCGCCAAGGTAGAAAAGAGAAAGATCGATAAACGGCGACTCCGCCAAGATAGAAAAGAGAAAGATCGATAAACGGCGACTCCGCCAAGATAGAAAGAGAAAAGGTAATAAACGGCGACTCCGCCAAGATAGGAAAGAGAAAGATCCATAAACGGCGACTCCGCCAAGATAGAAAAGAGAAAGATCGATAAACGGCGACTCCGCCAAGATAGAAGAGAGAAAGATTAATAAACGGCGACACCGCCAAGGTAGAAAAGAGAAAGATCGATAAACGGCGACTCCGCCAAGATAGAAAGAGAAAAGGTAGTAGTATAAGTTGAGGGGTTCTGGATATAGATTCCTGCACCGACATA
>NW_014332780.1:0-147 GCF_000341935.2 Cephus cinctus
GCGCGTTTTCGCTAAAGACGCGAGTCTCGCCGAGAAGGCGGCGGCCTGGCACGTAGCGAACGTAATGGGTGCCAAATCAAAACTGGGTATGGGACTGAAGAAGAAAAGGAAGCCAAAGACTGTAACGCTGAGGAAAGTCATCGAGGA
>NW_014332780.1:2883-18620 GCF_000341935.2 Cephus cinctus
AAAATTCCTGGAGGATTGCATCAGCGATGCTGCGCAATTCTTCGAGATAACGTTCAAGATCAAACGGACTGAGGGCTGACGTCCGAAACCTGCACGCACGTGTACGGGTCCGTCGAAGCTTCTGGAAGGCTTACCGGGGTGGGGGGCAAGGGGCTGTGTCAAAACGTCGAGCGAGAGGACCGCCGGCTCTGGGAGCGAACCTTCCCGACTTAGCATGGACACGAACCGTCGAAGCTTCCAGAATGTTCTAGAAGGTTCTAGAATGTTCTAGAAGGTTCTCGATCGTGCGCAATTCCCGGAATCGAGCGCAAAATTCCCGGAATGTGACGCAAAATTCCCGGAATCGAGCGAAAATTCTTGGAATCGAGGGGTCTTGGTGACGTCACTTCCGGAAATCGTAGAGCTCACGACGGCAACTTAGCACGGACACCCACCTTCGAAGGTTCTGGAGTGTCGGTATATGTCGGTTACAGGTCTCCTGGTCCAGAACCCCTCAACTTATACTACTCCCTACGTAGCCCAATTCGTCCGCGATCTTTAAACGTTTCTTCGATCCTAGAAAAAAAGATCCGAGCATCTTCGCCTCTTCTGGGCGATAGCAGCGTCTTTTTGCGGGGCGGAAGTCACATCGGCACCCTATCCCTCGTTGTGCGGCTCCAAGCCACCATTGCAACCCTCTCATGCATCCAGGATCCCGAATAATCTCGCTGCGTCTTGTTGCGTAGGCGGCCTCCTCCAGTATTGTTCAACGGTCCTGCTGGCACTCCTCCTGTTGGCTACGTCACGCCAGTGCCGCTGGGTGCATTCGCTGGGCCCCTCTGCCTCGGGCGTCTTAATTTCGGTGGCGATTCCCTTACGGGATCGATCACCCCTTGTAAAATACAAAACATGAACCTCGAAAGGAATTAATACACATTATTAATTCTAAGTTCAATCCACGTTCGACGCAAATGTTAGGTTGCCTGCGGGGTCATGGTGTAGCTCTCGTTATCGCCTAATTCTTATCTTTTATAAATATATACAGGGTATTTCTTAAGCCCTGGACAGGAGACATACCGTTAGATCCGGCGTGAAAAAATAAAAATATTGGCGTCAACAATAATCAAAAATTTTAATTAGTTTATTAATTATTAAAGATTAAAGTAAGCCAATCTTAAGCGCGTGAAAACTGGTAACTCTTCGTTAGTCTCCGCCCATTGGGGACAGCCAATCATTTATTTCATCACAAAAATCATTTTGCATTATTCTTTTGTTTATTTCCGTTACTCTTTTGTTTATTTACATTACTATATTCGTTTACGTATCCACCGGAAATAAATGATTGGCTGCCCCCAATGGGAGGAGACTGAGGAGGAGTTACCAGTTTTCACGCGCTCACGATTGGCTTACTTTAATCTTTAATCATTAATAAACTAATTAAAATTTTTGATTTTGGTTAACGCCAATATTTTTATTTTTTCACGCTGGATCTAACGGTATGTCTCTTGTCTGGGGCTTAAGACACACCCTGTATATGTATATGTTAAAGCGCCAGGATATATGCATGCGCGTAGACCTGCGACTACACCCAAAATAGGGATCCTTTATCTCCCTTCCACAAATGGGACTGATAAGGCTGCGATTCCGGCGACTACTCAAATAGTAGTCCTTGACCTCAAGTAGTAGATTAGGAATCACGAGACTTTTTAAAAGGGTTTGTGTACTGGGCAGGCATCTTCATAGGAAACAACACTTGATTTTTAAAATTAAATAATCTTGCCATATTGTTTTATAAATTACATTCTAAAAGGTCACTAAATTTCTATTTCATTTTGTCACACATACTTCTGATTGTGTGCAGTTTGGCTTATTATACCACAGGCGGCAAGAAGTGTTTCTATTTATCTCTTTCTTATATTAACGTCTAGGAGTGGGAAAGATATCGCTGGAGCTATAATACAGCAGACTGCACAATACATCCGAGAACTATAGTCTTACTGAAGATCACGATGCTAATGATTCAGGACCCACACATGATTACAATGATCCCCGTTCGCTGAATCCCTTACCTTTAGGAAGGTTTTGCCTTATTCAGCTACTAATTACAATGACGTTGAAAGCTGAGTCTTTTTAGATGGGTTTTGGTAACGTGGACTTAAATCAATTCCTGACAGCGCCGGCACAATGACTTGGCAGCAGGAGATCTACAAGGATATCAGATTTCTTCATAGAGAGATGAGACACAATGTTCCCTGAGACCAAGAATTGCCAAGAATGAGCACCCACCGTTTGCAGTACAATACTGTTCACTGGTTTGCTCTGGAATGTAGGATAGATTTACTAATTAATTCTTAAGGATTATACTTCCTCAAACTTTTACTGCTTCTTGTCGTCTTTTGGTGTATGTACACGAATCCACCAGTCTAATTAGAATCGGTAACCGAGAACAGAGAGCATTTCTGTCGAAGAAGCCACTGCTTATATCCTCCAGAGAAATACGTTAATTTTAGTGGGGATAATGATGTTTATTCTCCCAAGGTGTTAACGTCGCTTTTTCGATTTGATATTTTGATTTATTGATTGATTTGATTATTTAATTTTAGTAATTGGATTAGCGGTTTCTTTAAATACTAGCCTACTGGTATTCCTATTGTATTTGGCGCGTACCGGCTGATAGCGCCTGGGCACTTGTTTATTTTGATTCCAGTCGCACAACTGGAGTTTGAATTCTTAGAATATTAAAGGTAATAATCTTTAATAATATTTGCTTATGACTGTCGCTGTGACTAATTTCAAGGGAATTATGCAATATTAGGAATTTAAAGTCCTATTTTCCCTTTCCTTTATCGGCGTCGCTATGAGACGTCGATAGAATTTTTTAGAAATTCTGGAATCTGAGGAGTTCTCTCAGATATTATTATGTACATCCACAATGCGCTATGCACTCTTATGTCGGACTCTTGCCGTATCCATCATCGAGGTAGGGTGATCGGGAAGGAAAAAGGATAGAGGATAGAAGGGTATAAAAGCAGAACGTTACAACATACACTACCGGTCAAAAGTTTAGGTTCACCTCGCTTTCTTTGTAACGCTCCCGTGACTGCAGTTTGAGAAACATCACATTTAGAAGCAATTTTTCGCGTTGAATAACCTTCTTCGTGTAATTCCACAATGACTGCTCGTGTCTCTACACTCAGCTCTGCTTTTCGACCCATTTCTCTACGATTGAAACATAAAATATGTAGTTTTCTTCACATTTCATAAATGAGATGATATTTGTCGAATTACGTCAATTTAAATATAAATTTTTTTTAACAGTAACGATTTTCAATATGAAAAATGTTCTATTTATCTTTTTGTAAAGAAAAATATGAAAAACAATTGAAAATATAACTTTTGGAAAGAGCTGTCGCAGCACTAAGATGTTACGCGTAATATGCACTAGACGCATCGAGAGATTGCAACCTGTCATACAAATTTTGTGCTCGATCTACGCGTCTCCCAAACGCGCCAAACTCCCTCCTACACTCTGACCAGTAGCGTGTATCGACTTGTTATAGGTAAGACGCACGTACTTGACAAAATTCACTGAGTAGCCGACTTAATTGTGTAGAATTCAAAAATAAAGCAAGTGAACTTAAACTTTTGACCGGTAGTGTAAATTAACACAAGCAATACAATCAGTATAAAATCGTCAAGAAGAGTGACACGCTTTCAGAGAGTTTATCAAGAAAAATACTTTTAACTAGCGGAACGAAATTACTAATAGGCACGCGATTAATATTCAGTGTGTCCTTTATTCTCAAGTCGGGCGATTACTCAAAAAAAAAAGGTGACTCTACGTTAGACCAACGGCGTAAGGCGTCGAGAAATATTACAACAAGACGGTATCACTCACAATTTAGTAAAATAAAAATATTAATTGGTTTAAGAGGAGGATGCCATTCTTAATAACATATGCGAAAAATGGGTACAAGATATAGGTTTGAGAAAAATATTCAGTCGTAATTCGATATAATAAAGTGACAAATAACACCGGAAAATATAGAAAAGAAACAATATATGAAATTAAGGCCACAAGATTCCTCAACGGGGAGACGGTCAAGTCGGAGACACCGGGGTTGTATACGTTTCCACGCAGTCGGCAAGATAGTCGGCAACTTAGAAAATATTCGACAATTCCAAAGCACTAATTCACAGAAAATCACTACTGAGCAGGATACATTCGATATAAAAGATAACTCTACGGAAAAGAAAAGCTAAGTAATATAAACGGTATCCGGCCCTATCGTTATTTTACTTAGAGGGACTGGAACAACATGCAGTCTCGTTAAGCGAGAAAATGGCCGTCGAGACAAAAAAGCCTAGACGGTTAATATTTCAGGTAAATTCGCAACAAATCTCAAAACTTGGTATCGAAAGGGGCTCAACCAATATAAATGGTAGCGAGATCAGGAAAGGTAAGTCCACGGACTTCCTTCCTTCTATCTGGCTTCCAGTAAGTCGGTAATCGGCTGATTTTGTTCACTTCTAATTGATACTGTTTACTAACGAAATAGGTCCACCAGCCAAGATGCTCCAAACGTAAGTGAGGAAGCCGCCAAAGGAAGAGCCTGAAGGGCCCCCCTCCATAAATTAATACTTTCTAATTCGCCCGGTAGAGCGATAGCAAAATATAATAATACAAAATAGGTAAATCTAATGCTTGACGGTAGCCAAAGACGAAGTATTAGGCGGCTAGAGTCCGAAGATAGGCGGAGAGGGCCGAGCTGAGTGCAGAAGTCCTTAGTGTAGCCGATCGTGAGTCCTCGGTGCGAGCAGCAGGATCCAACGAAGAGTGGGCCCTGGTATCTTCTCCGGGAGCCACTGATAACGGGAACGCCAGGGAACGTTTTGCGACTGGACGGCACGATAGAGGATTATCCTTTCCTCCTATCGTCGGCCCGTATGGACGGCCGGCAGAAGTATTAGAGGGATCCCATCCCGGGTCTCCCTGGCTCCATGGAAGTCCTCCGGAACGAACAGCAATTTGGTCCAGCCACTGTCGGTTGCTCGTCCGGTAGCTCAGGAAATCTCGTTGGCGGTCCGCCTCGTGCTCTTGGTGTTGAACGTAAATTTGCACAGGACGATAGAGAAGGTAGGCGAGTGCGAATAGGCTCCAAAATAAAAATAAAACGAGAAAGCAGAAAGGCGGTACAGAAATAAGTATAAAGTACGATAGGCGGAAACAGAGTGCGCAAACGATAAGCGAGACAAGTAAATCGGTCTTTCGAATGTCGGGTGACTGACGTTTGGAGGGTCATTGCAGGTGGATTTTGTCTTTTCCCTACTCCTAGCAATCTTTGGGACTGAATTTCCGAAATTCACGTCACAATATACATATACACATACAATTGATTAAGGGATATTTTGGGGATACAAAACATTAAGAGGCATCCACAATGTTACGTCGTATGCGTGAGCGACCGTTTGCAAGAGCATCAGGGAACTATCATAGGTGTTGCGATCAAAAATCGCATCGTGTATCATATTTACATCGTAAAAAGTATTGGGCTCTTGCCACTTTAAGGTGCTAAAGCATACCTGTTTGAATTTATGTTCCTTAGTCAATAGCTATGGTGAGGATCACAATGATACGATAGATGTAATTGAACTAACAAAATGTTCCTCTACGTGAGATTCGGTTACCAATGATAAATAAACAAATTATTCGGATGTGGGATTTTATTGTGATGGTTTAGGTTTCAAAATTATGAAAAGAAGATACGATTTAACTTAGTACAATGAAACAATTGATTTGAAATACAATTTAAATGATACAATCTGGCGCAAAAGAGATTTTGTGAATCTACTAACAATGTGAAGTTGAACTATAGTGTATGTGTGATCGTCAGCTTGTTTGGTTTGGTTTACGAATAGTACGTGTGAAGAATTAAGTGGTGTGAATTACTTACTAGTGGATGCGCAGAAAGAGAGACAGAGTGAGCGAGAGCGCCAAGAGGTGCTCGACGATAGTGAGGTTGAACTGTTAAAGAGAGATTCTTGGTCCAGCCCTAAAGTGAACACTTGTACTAGACGAATGCTTTAAACGAAATGCCAAGAATTGAGTTCTTTCCTCGTGGACGCCCGTCACTGAAATGATGAACTTTCGCTCGACCCTAAAGTAAACTAGATCGAAATGGCCCTGAGGTATTTGACGGCACAACACTTGATTGACGCAGATAATCGACTCAAAACTCCAGAAGGGATATTGCTCTACCAGAGGGTTGATTAGTAACTGTCGGTGATGGATGTCGATATTTCTAAGGAAGACTTTGAATTTGGTGGGGATTTAGTGCATTGACAGGAATAGAATTCTAATTGCAGATCTTCGATCGGCAGATTCTTCTTTAAGTTAGTACATTGATCGAATCGTCTTGGATATGAGTTTAGTAAAATGCCTTTTAGGCACTTCACTTCTGGGTATTCCGTTCAGTATTATTGTCCATATCGTCCTCATCCTTTGTTTGTCGTGAACTCTCTTTCTTTCCGCTCATCCATCTGAAATATCACAGTGTAGGTGTGATATTTGGAAATGTTAGAGAGTGTGAGGTATCATGTATCTATAATATAATAATTTTTCTTAATTATTATAAGCTATAATAATTAGTAAGTAGATCACGTTTATCGAGGATCAGTTACAGTCGTTGTGGTCCTTGACATTTCGCTAACAGTGGTACCAAGGGGTGCTAGAGGGGAGGAGGCGGTGGCGTTCCGTTAGACCTAACAACAATAGCAAGCTAATGCTTTTTTTTTTTTAAAAACTACTCCCTTGGGACATCATAGCATTTTAGTTCTGAGCTAATTTAACCTAATGAAACATTTCTAAGCCCATCACGAATACTGGATGCCTAGCATTGAAAAAAAAACGTAAAGAAATTTGATGTGACAGTTCGCTTTATGGTCCTCAAAACAGCCATTACGCTGGAAATTCTTTGGGGACTGTCCCGAAAGAGCCACTTGTCCTACAAATAGCCACTGCGTAAATAAAATCGCGCTCAAAGTATCCTTTAGTAAAAAATATAATTTAGGTTTATTTAAGTTTCATCATTAAACAATCTTCAAAACCGTCCAAAAGTTTTGTATGCCTTCCCTGTGCTGAACAATATTATACTTTAAATGAAATATTTGTATTTACTATTTTCTGTCGGAGAGTAATCTTGTTAAACTAATTATTTTTCATTTGTTATATTTCTAATCATAAATCGTATCTGCCTTTTACAGGTTCAGCAATCATATCAGACAGTACCTGAAATAGCCATCGTATTAACGATTCTCGTTACATTGTTATTAGCCATAAGTGGGATCACGTACCGCTATCGACGGCGTTGTCTCAATACAAAATGTCGACGGTCCTCCTTGAACGTAAATATTATTAGAATTTCAGATAAGCCTAGTTTATTCAAATTTGGAATAAAATATTTTTCTACTGATTGTTGATATACTGAATTAATTACAGCCTTCTCCTATGAATTTGAAAAAAGGTGTGTTGTTGGCAAATAAATATACACCAAATCCTCAATACTTCACATGCATCTCTCCAGAAGTACCTATCTTGCGCCGAGATTGTCTTATGTTTCTTCACGATATTGGTGAAGGGTGCTTTGGAAAAGTTTACAAAGGTAAGTACAAAAAGTTTATACTCCATATAGATATGCCGAAATCCAGTGAGTAAATTGTAAGAAATATAATACGTCAAACAACATACAACCATGCATATTACGCGTAAATTCGTATTCAAATACATAATATGTTACGTTCAACTTTTTTATGAGGAGATAATATCGAATTTACATATCGAAGATGAACATAACGTGCTACACATTTGAATAGAAATTAATAACTTACATGTATTATGAGTTAAGTGTGATACATATGTTTCTCAATAACATTGTGTATTTTCTGGGTACCCAGCAAAAAAGTAATAATTACTCATTGGCAATGCTGGAATTTCCCACTTAAGTATCGTTATAACACACTCGATGTACGTAACGATTATATCTGTTGGTACGTAATTGTAACATTGTCGAGATGTAACTGTCACTTCATATTAGTTGTATAATCATAGTATAATGAAATGTACAGTTCTTTACATTATACGTAAAGAGGTACAATGAAATTCAGTTTGGAAAAAAAAACCTTCGTATGGTAGATTATTTTTCTAAAGTGGGCAATTTATTATTATCATTTTATGGCAGCAGATGAATAGAGTACCTGTAATTCTGTAAATTTAATAAAACTAGGAAATCAGACATCCAAGTATAGAATTCTACAGACTCATTAAATTACTTTTGTTAAATATAATTCTTATCATTTATATTTCGTGGATGTAGCTGGGTAATATTCTCAAATGAAAGCCATTGGGACATAATACCTCCTAAAATATTATGGATCATTAAGACCACAAATCATGAACACAAAACAAAGTTAAATAACATAAAGGAATGCTGGCTATATTTATTAAGTGACTCGCCTACAGGTACTCTTAGGCAGAAGAGTTGAGATACAGGCACAAAAGATTCTAATTTTCAAAAAGAATAAAAAAACAGGATTACCTACTGTTGTCATTGTTACAGGTGAGCTACGTTGCGGGGACTCTATTGAGACCGTCGCTGTAAAAGTATTGAAGGACTCAGCCTCTCGGGAAGCTGAAGATGATTTTATGCGTGAAGTCGAAATTATGTCTGCCTTTAGACACCAAAACATTCTTTCACTAATCGGAGCCGTCCTACGAGATGCCGGGAACAGTCCTTGGATGGTTTTCGAATACATGCCACACGGGGATCTAGCTGAAGTTCTTAGAGCTAATTCAAGACAGCTGAAAACGCCCACGCCAGGATTACCACCTTTAACTACGGTCTCTATATGTTTTTTTATTTAACCCTCTTATACTTATAAGAGTATGGTAGGTGGTATTATTGCTAGTCAGATTTTCAAATGATCTAACCACACAGGATTAGCAACTCATTTAAAGCTTTATTTACATTGCAAATTATCAAGAAACTACCTGTTAAAAAGAGTATTGTATCAATACAAATGTAAATTATTATCTGATGTTTTCTTCAAATATTTTTATTTCTCTGTTGCAAAAAAATCATCTATGCAATTTTAAACGTGATATAAATTCTATAATTATGATTATAAGATTTAATTAAAAGATTACAGGTGACAATTTATTATTTATAATGAGATCTTTGACATTTACTTTTATTAACTACAATGTATCTTCAATATACTTACCAGTTTTAGAAAATTAATACCGATCTTATTCAACAGGTTGTTTTGCACGTGTAATAGAATATTGATTGCTATAGTAATTTATTTATACAGGATTCGCTCTACTGGATATCAACACAAATCGTAGCTGGTATGGCGTATTTATCAGCTCAAAGATTCGTACATCGTGATCTTGCTTGTCGTAACTGCCTTGTGGGCTCCGGACTCATTGTCAAAATAGCCGATTTTGGTATGTCGCGAGACATTTATACCTGCGATTACTACAAGGTACATTGTACTCTCTCTGTTCAGTATGAAACAGCATAATTGATAAACTATTCTATATAACCCACAATAACAGCTAATAAAATAAATAATACAATACCAATGAAATAAAACAATAAAATTATCACACTCTACCTATTACCTAACGGATTATTTATTATGAATTGTTGATAAATAATTATCCAGCCACATTCAATGTTTAATACAATACGTACATCAAGAAATATACGAATCACTTAGCTCATAAATTTTACTGGAACATTCTATACTAACGTGTTGTCACAGTTCAAAATTACAGGTATAGCACTTTTCTAACCAAGAGAGTTTCAATAGTTCATTTGCTACGAGATGCATCGCAGAAGTAAACTGGATCGGAAAAACTTCTCAAATATTATATTTTACATAATAATAATACTATAATGATTGCAAAATTTCTAAATAAAAGTATCTAATGGATGTAAGCAGAACTTGCGTATTGAAACAAAGTGATTCGTATTTTCATTGAATACAGTGTCATCAATAGATCTCAGCTCTACGTAATAGAAAATTACTCATTTCTATGCAAAATAATAGTTCATTATAATACTCATATATCCTACAATACTTTATAACAGAACACATTATATTGTTATTAGTGTTATAAATTTAATGGGAATGAACTGTGAACTATGAAATATTATTCTGCCTTTAGATTGGAGGTTCACGTCTTCTTCCTGTCCGATGGATGTCTCCCGAGAGTGTAATGTATGGCCGCTTCACTCTTGAGAGCGACGTTTGGAGTTTCGGTGTAGTGCTCTGGGAAGTCTATTCCTTTGGGAAGCAACCATATTACGGACACAATAACGAAGAGGTAAACAAATCGTACCTTTAATTTGGAAAACAACTATACTCATCTTTTTATTTATTTTCATCATGCAGGTAGTGAAGTTAATTCTCCAAGGAATCATGCTCATCCCTCCAGATGACTGTCCACCATTTATCTGTAACATAATGTGTGAATGTTGGAAAACTGAACCACGGGATCGTCTCACTTTTTCTGATATTTTGAAAAGACTCGAAAGTGTTAAAGAAAAAGAACGCTTGTGTCAAGAAGGAAGTTTCCCCCGACCACCGCAAGGACCCATTACAGTTCGCTCGCCCGATGTACTGGATCTTGATGGATATTTACTTCCTGCACCCACGACTCCTTGTGAATATCTACAACCTTTACCGTCACTTATAGACTGACATCGCACAATGTACATCTCTTCGAAATAATTAACATCACAGATCCTTATTAGAAAATGACGAATTACTTATATCATAAATTAAGTTTCTCAATCAAGTCAAATGATTCGTCGTCTTCTAAATTCCTTTTATTAAATTATGTGTTACGCTTAACCATAATTGTGTGTTTTATTACGTTAAGTGTTAACATTTGCCATTTGCCCCTTAATAAAATAGATCAGCGAGGCTGACAATGAAATTCTTAACAAAATCGACAGCAGGCTAATGCCGCGCTAAAAAGTCTGGATAAGAACACCTATTCGAAGTTTTCTCCTTAGCTTCTATGCTTCAGGGTTGTCAATTAGGAATCCTGTAAAATTACTGCAATGTGGAATAGAAAAAGAAGAAGGTTCACTAATAATATTAAAATTAACAGACGATACACAATTAAAGAGACACAAAACCCTGAAACGCGCAAGTTTTATCCGAACAATATGATAACAAGAATTCATAAACGTTAATCACTTTCCTATCAATATTCTTACTTCCCTTTTCTACTTATATATTATATAAAAATCGCATTAATTTAAAATTTAATCATGTTTCAAAAGATTGCAATAAAAAAGGTGCATTGCATGAATTAATTTGCCATACCGATATTGGTGAAATTGATGATGCGCCCGGCTAGATTTCTGTAGCTCCCGGTTCGAACCCGGATTGTGGCAGATTTTTTCCCGATTTCTGTTGCTTAAAAAGAAACAACTGTTTCTAGGCAGTACAGAGTTCAAACTCTAAATCTTGCTTTGCCAATTCGCCATCATTAAAAATCCCAAAAGGCAGTCTATCCAGGATTTTCTTCACCAGAAGTCATGGCAATACGAAAAACTTTAAGTCAGAAGCACGTTTTTTTTACAGTCTGTTATACCATGACTAATAATCATGGTCCCGGAACTGAAGATGCCTTAAAAGAGTCATCTCGGACACGCAAAAATACTCCCACAATGGAAATTACAAAATATTTCTAAAACCTTAATGTCCTCTGTATTTCGAAAACGCTTCGTAGCTTAATGCGGGTTTACGATGTAGCTCAGTCTTATCTTGCATGCTCTATTTTATGACAGGTCCAAAAACGCCATCTCACATATATCGACAGTAGGTGTTTTTCGTCGTTTTTGGTATATATTTAAAATGTATGTGAATTATAACGTTCAATGTTAAAAAAATATCAATACGATCATTTTTTAACCCTCCAGTAGTGATAGCATCAATGTGCCGATAGTCATTACTCACGTGCCGACTGCTAATACGCATCCTTTAATTGAATTTTTCAGTTTTTTTAAAAAGTTGTTAACATGGAAAGTAATTGAAAACTTGTAAAATAAAATTAATTTATATACACTGATCAACGAAGAACCTTTACTTGTAATTATAATTTACACATCTGATTTATGATTTATTATTTATATGATGAAACTACTTAGCATTTTATTCTCCTCTACACTGTAATAAAATACCAAAAGATAGGGTGTCAATAACATGATGATTACTATAAAAAACGACCAATTCTTTTCAGATTGAACTAAAAAATGTAGAACACCTTATTATTCGTGCACAGATTTACAGTCCGTAATCCTGAACACAATCAATTTGGTTAATCGCCTAGCTTCGTTAATGTATAAGTAACTTAAATATCCATATTTAGCAAATTATTGAAAACAAGAAACCATACAATTCTTAAATTTTTTCGGAATTAAAAAAAATCTATTTGTGTGGATTGGGAGTCCACGGCGGATCTACCAGAGGATTACAAATACGCATTTATAACAAGTTTAATTAATAGCCTTCAAGGTACAAATTTTTGTAGAAACTATTGAATAATGTGATCAGAGTATACGGCTGCCCAGATTAAAATGCATATAAGTGCGCATGCGCGCGTGTAACGTCTCTTCCGCTTTACTTGAGCACAAGGTTCACCAGTTAGTTCTACTACCCACACAGCACACTATATTTCGAAAACATTACAACAATATTCCAATATTTCATTGCGACAGCAATGTTGCCGATGTCTTTATGTCAAATATTGCACAATATTTCAGGGCAATATAATAAATAAAACTTTCTGATACATTGCTGAAATCTCTGACAAGAGTCCCTAACCAGACTCGGAGTATCCGAGCGAACACTAGTTCGCTGCCGCGCCGCTAAGTGGCCAAGGCAACTCGCATGAAAAAACGTAGGACCGGGTAAATAATTAATCTGTCGATTATTCGGTTTTCGTCTTCGCCGTCGATATATACTTTTGTATTCTGCATGTAAAAATTACATGTGAAGTTATTGCATTTGTATAGAGGATTTAAAAATACAACCGAGGTAATATTTAAGGAGGTATAGGCAACCTGCCCAAAGAAACCCACGACACATTGCTGGCATTGGAATTTATTCTCAGTTATATTATTTCTCAGTTATGTATCTGAGTTATATTTTATTAATATTATGCATTGATATTTCCAAAATATTGACCGGCAATATTATAGCAATATTATGATTGCAACGTGCTGAGCGGACATTGCGAGGTTCCTGCAACATTCCAGAAATATTTAATCAATTTTCAATATATTTCCGGTAATATTGCATTATTTCAAGGGAAACTTTTGGCAATGTTGACAAAATATTTCTGTGCTGTGTGGGTACAGTCGTTGCTCCAATGAACACGTCTTTTTAATAGTAATGTATACTATTTTTGCCCCCTCGTACATTAAACTGTGTTGCGCGCTTGTTGTTTTCCTTGCTTGTATACGTATATTCTGTGCTTGTCTTGTCCTTACTCCCATTCTTTACTCTATTAATTGGGCTTTACTACTCCATTCATTAGGCAGCAAATTATTTACCATGTTGTACATGAGTATGCGCATTCATTGTACTCTAGTCGCTCCCTTATTGACATAAATTTTAACGCTTCTAACATATCCCTAATTTTTGTATATTTACTAACATGTAATATTGTTCGCATTGCCCGATTTTGTGCTTTCTGAAGTTTTTCTACCTCTGTTTTCCCCATGTTAATCATTATTGTGGCGCAATACTCAAAGTGAGGCGCTATTATTGTTTTATAAACGAGGCATCGCGTATATGCCGTTAAATGGTTTCCTATTCGGTTCAAGAAGCTTCTTTTCTTACCAACTTTTTTTATTACATAGTCACAGTGTTCTTTAAATAACAGTTTCTCATCTAGTATGACGCCTAAGTACTTCATTACTGCTACTCTCTCGAGTTCTGTACCCTCTTTGGTGCGTATCCTTATTTCCCTACTGCGATCCTTCCTTACACTCCTTACTATCATATACTTCGTTTTATTCCCATTCATTTTTAGTTTGTTCTCATTTAACCAATTCTCAATTATTATCAGCACTGCTTGCAGTTTCACCTCTATTTCTCCTGCGCTGTCTCCTGTTATATATATCATTGTGTCGTCTGCGAACAGTTTCACTGTCGATTCTTCGGTTTTTATTTTCACAATGTATCACAATGGATCAATTCAATGTAAGTGCGCCTAGGCAGAAGAAGCCTAAGATACGAATAATTGGAATATATGCAGAAGAGATGGAAATGAATGATAGCCAAATGATAGAAACAATAAAAACTCAAAATGACATGAATGCGTCCCATATGAAAATAATCAAGAAGATAAGAAAAACTGGAAGAGTGGGAGAGCAAAATGATAGAAGAAACACGGAAGGTACGGTGATATTTGAAGTAGATACCGAAACGCACAACAAAATAATCAATAAAAGGAAACTTAACTTGGGATGGAAAAAATGTCCAGTACAAGATTTTGTAAGTGTTGAAGATGTTTTAAATGTTGGGGATACAATCACATTGCGAAGTATTGTAAACGAGAAGAGGCGTGTCAGCACTGTGCGGGTAAGCACAAAGGCAGTGAATGCAAAGAAACCAAGAAAAGATGCGTAAAATGTATGTTTAAGATACAAAAGTATCATGAGTCGATAAGCGATGAACATGATGCACTTGATAAAGAATGTCCCACATTCAAGAGGATGATGGAAGAAGAACAGAAGAGAACAGAACACCTCGTTGATGAATAGCAATTAAGGTGCAGAAGAGAAATACTAATGTGCACAAATGCGCAAAGTTTACTAATACATAAAGACGAAATTGAAGAAGAAGTTCTTAGAAAGAGGATGCCCATGTTCTTGGCCTTGACGGAAACGAGGCTAACAGAAGACATTATGGATAGATATGAAAAGTGAATTATATTATGCAAGAAAATTGCAAGTAATAATGGAAGACTTAGGGATGAAACAATATGTACAAGAGCCAACAAGAGTCACATATGGCAGCGAGACTATGGCCACTATGGCCTTTGCCAATATGGACATAGAGGTACAGGTCCAACATACACCGAAAATAACGGATCACTCGTGGATACAAGTCACTCTCAAGGATACGCACTTAGAAACGGGAGGAAAAGAGTTCATAGCGAGGGATTCTAGCAAATACTCTGAGCTACATTACAAGATAGTATTTGGTGACATTATAAAAATGAATGAAGTGCGAAGTGGAGACGTACATGCCAAAGCAAATAGATTAGTCAGTAATATGATTAAAGCCTTAGATCAGGTTGCACCTCGGAAGAAATTTAAAATACCTAGTAAATGGGCAGGTAAGAAATGGTATTCTGAAGAAGTAAGGAAAGTAGCAGCGGCAAGAGATAAGGCATATATCAAAGCGCGATATAAAAAAACGGAGGAAAAATGGTCAGAATATAGAGTAGAGAGAAATAATTTAGTAAAACTAATGAGGAAAACGAAAAAGGATTATTACGAGAAGGTGATAGATGAGAATAGACAGAACCCTATAAAAATCTGGAAATCTCTTAAAGAAATCCTGAGGGGGGTGAATGTAAGCAAAAACGAAGTAGTGGACTTAGACCTAGAGCTTGATGCAACCAAACTCGAGTCAAATATAAGTGTAGCTGATAAATTTAATATGTT
>NW_014332780.1:18734-19402 GCF_000341935.2 Cephus cinctus
GACAGTAATATAGTGTATGAAAATGAACAATGGCTCGATGAGTTCAAACCCATCGATATAGTGGAACTACAGAAGATAATAAGTAAATTACCGAAAAAAACAGGAACGGAAGAAGAAATATCCAGTAGTATATTAAAAACAGCTAGAGAAATTATTCAAGATGATTTTATCGACATTATTAACACCTCATTTAAGGAAGGACAATGTCCACGTCACTGGAAAACGTCTACCATAATACCGATACCAAAAGTACAGAAACCAAAAAGCGGTAGTGACTTCAGACCAATCAACATGTTACCGATATACGAAAAAGTACTGGAAATAGCAGTAAAGGACAGACTAGAAGAACATCTAGAAGCAAATAACATAATCACGAAACATCAGTCGCGATTTCGGAAGAAGCACTCGTGTGAAACGGCAATTCAAACCGTGGTGATGAATGGAAATCAAATATCAGTGAAGGGAAAGTAGTGGGAGTAATCTTCATGGATTTGAAACGAGCGTTTGAAACTGTGGACAGAGAGCTGTTATTGGAAAAACTAGTGCAATATGGAATAAAGGGAAAATTATGGGAATGGTTTAGATCGTACTTAAGCAATAGGACTCAGCAAGTTAGGTTTAATGGGGAATTTTCAAATATTATAGAAACAAAATACGGAGAACCACAG
>NW_014332780.1:19876-25041 GCF_000341935.2 Cephus cinctus
AATATCCAGTAGTATATTAAAAACAGCTAGAGAAATTATTCAAGATGATTTTATCGACATTATTAACACCTCATTTAAGGAAGGACAATGTCCACGTCACTGGAAAACGTCTACCATAATACCGATACCAAAAGTACAGAAACCAAAAAGCGGTAGTGACTTCAGACCAATCAACATGTTACCGATATACGAAAAAGTACTGGAAATAGCAGTAAAGGACAGACTAGAAGAACATCTAGAAGCAAATAACATAATCACGAAACATCAGTCGCGATTTCGGAAGAAGCACTCGTGTGAAACGGCAATTCAAACCGTGGTGATGAATGGAAATCAAATATCAGTGAAGGGAAAGTAGTGGGAGTAATCTTCATGGATTTGAAACGAGCGTTTGAAACTGTGGACAGAGAGCTGTTATCGGAAAAACTAGTGCAATAATGGAATAAAGGGAAAATTATGGGAATGGTTTAGATCGTACTTAAGCAATAGGACTCAGCAAGTTAGGTTTAATGGAGAATTTTAAAATATTATAGAAACAAAATTGACGGAACAGGATACGCACTTTTTACCATGTGATAAAGGATCTTGGACACCCTGGACTTCCACGCCCGACACCTAGATACAAGAAACTACGGAGAGGAGCATCTGGAAATCCCATATCTCTAAAAATTGTCACCTAAAATCCGAGGAACTATGCTAAAGCACACACATACACACATACGTACACGCATACACACGCACTCCACATAAAAGCCTTAATAATTCTATACTATTGTGAAAGCAGCCTTATGTCAACTAGAAATTCGGTGTGAACGGTAGCTTCACGTACAAAGTGTATTTAATTGTGTTGTGTATTCGTAAATTACCAACACCATCCAGAGTACAAATAGGTAAAGAAGGCAAAGCAGTCAGCGCCATCTGTCGTGTAAAAAATGCGATGGATGTGCGAAGACGACGACGACGACGACGACGACGGGACTGAAATAAAATCATCTCGCTCGCCATTTCAATACGCCCTGATCTCGTACACTAATCGTATTGAACTTGGTGGCAATCGCTTCAGAACCTTCAATTCCTAGAGCGCAGAACTGGAAAGGAAAATGAATAAGCTATTAAATATAGTAGAATAGTGGATGAATAGAAACAAATTAAAAATGAACGCAGATAAAACAAAATACATGATTGTTAAAAGTGTGAGAAAAGAAATGAAAGGAAATATTGTACTTAAGTGTCTGGACGGAACGGAACTAGAACGAGTGGAAACGATGAAATATTTAGGTATTATTATTGATGACAAGTTACAATTTAAAGACCATTGTAAATATATATTGAAAAAAATAGGTAAAAAAACGAGTTTCCTAAACAGAATGGGGCACTACGTATCGGCGTTTACCAGATGTATTATATATAAAATAATCATAGCACCACACTTCGAATAGTGTGGAACACTGCTAATGTGTATGGGTGAAACCGAAGTAAATAAACTGCAGATCGCGCAGAATAGAGCGATGCGGGTCATACTGCAATGCAGCCGCTACACAAAAGTGGATGATATACTGCCAGCGGCACAGTTTATGTCCATAAGGCAAAGACTTTATTATAATGTATGTGTATTCATCTTTAAAGCTGTCAATAATCTACTACCAAAGGATTTAAAGAATAGGCTACAAATAATAGGAATGAGGGGGGGTAGAGAAACACGACAAGCTGGAAATATAGTTATACAATTTAGGAGAACAAGAAACGCACAAAAGAGTATGTATTACGAAGGAGTACAAATGTATAACGCATTACCAAATGAAGTTAAAAAGTGCATCTGCTCTCATTATTAATTCGAAGATCGCACTGGCAAAATACATTCCATAACTTGAAACCGGAACACAATTAATATTGTTAGAAAAGCTAGAAGAAAATTTTTACCTTTCGACTGCCGCTAATTTTTTTATACAAATAGTGGCCTTTTTTATTAAATATTTATGCATGATAATAATACATGAGTGGCTCACAATCTTGAAATTATTCATAGCCCCAAAAGAAGCTTTTGCGGCAGTGTAAAGGTTAAAGAATCTTGTCTTTATACGGGATGGATAAAAAATATTCAAATACTGCGTTATGTACTCGATTAATGTAATTTATGTACAAAAATAGCCGAGAAGGCTAATAAATATCAATCAATGAATCAATGTCATTTATGTATAATATGAAAAGCAAGGGACCCTGTACCGACCTCTGTGGTACTCCATATTCTGTAAGTATCCTCTCTGACATTTTTTCTCCTATTTTTACTTGTTGATACCTGTCGTTTACGTAAGACTTAAACCACTCCAGTACCTTTCCCTTCATTTCGTATGCTTCCATCTTCCTTATCAATTTTCCTCTGTCTATCGTTTCGAACGCTCTTTTAAGATCCATAAAGATAACTCCTATCATTTTTTGCTCCCTAATTACCCACACAGCACAGAAATACTTTATCAACATTGCGAAAAATTTCCCTTGAAATAATGCAACATTACGGAAATATAGTGGAAAATTGTTTAAAATATTTCTGGAATGTTGCAGGAACCTTGCAATGTCCGCTCAGCACGTTGCAATCATAATATTGCTATAATATTGCCGGTCAATATTCCGGAAATATCAACGCATAATATTAATAAAATATAACTCAGATAGCACCTGCGTATTGCTAAAATGTATTGCAATATTATTGCAATATTTCTTGAATATTGCTGTAATCTTACACCGTTCACTCTGCTGCAAAATATTGCAGTATAAATGTCGTATTAATGATACGACATGTAAATGATAACAATGATGCATTAAACGGCTGAGAATAAATTCCAATGTCGGCAATGTATCGTAGGTTTCTTTGGGCAGGTTGCCTATACCTCCTTAAATATTACCTCGGTTATATTTTTAAATACTCCATACAAATGCAATAATTTCACATGTAATTTTTACATGCAGGAATACAAAAGTATATATCGACGGCGAAGACGGAAACCGTAAAATCGACGGATTAATTATTTACCCGGTCCTACGTTTTTTCATGCGAGTTGCCTTGGCCACCTAGTGGCGCGGCAGCGAACTAGTGTTCGCTCGGATACTCCGTGTCTGGTTAGGGACTCTTGTCACAGAGTATACCGAAATTTCTAGTCGGTTATGAATTTATCGATACCATGTAGATGAACTATTTCTATTCAAGTATTGTAATTTTCAGTCCTGAATGTATGATTGCATTACGGTTGATTGAAAATTCTTCAACCTCTTATTAATAATCAGAGTCGAATATATTATATTCGCTAAACGCATAATAAAATTAATGCTTGATTACAATTTTACAAAACAATGTACATCAATACTCATTTGCGTTACCTATATTCTAAATATTATATGCACCTATGTAGTAAGTTTCATCTTTTGTGTTGTAAATTTCTTAACTTTTTTAACAGTGTATAACTCAGACAAAACTTGTATATTGTTGAAATGTATTGCAATATTACTGTAATATTTCTTGAATATTCCCGAATACTTGCAATGCGCTCGCAAACACGCAAAGGACGTTGCAAACATAATATAATATTGCTGGTCAATATTTGTAAAATATCAGTTCGCAATATTAATTATTTATAACATATGTATCCTGCATATTGCATAGTTTTGTCCGAATATTTTAATACGTTTCACGAATCATTTTTTTTATTAGCAGCATTTTATTTAAAAAATGTTACCATAACCTTTTAAAATATTTGAAAAAAAATGATATGGAATCATTTCGAATATTACAAAAATATTAAGAAGCAAGCGCTTTTAATATGGAAAAAAAATGTTCGAATATTTGCTATATATTTTTTAAATAATAAAAAATAATCATTTTATAGGTACTGTTCTAAAAAATTTCTACCACCTATAAAACCTGTCTATGATTTCAGCAATATATCAGAAAGTTTTATTTATTATATTGCCCTGAAACATTGTGCAATACTTGACATAAAGACATCAACAACATTGCTGTCGCAATGAAATATTGGAAATATTGTTGTAATGTTTTCGAAATATAGTGTGCTGTGTGGGTATTACTTTCCATTCATCTATTACTGCTTGAATCGCGGTTTCGTATGAATGGTTTTTCCAAAATCCTGATTGCTGTTCTATTAGTATATTATTAACTTCTACGAATTTATCCAATTGTTTTTTTACTACTAATTCTAATACCTTTTAGTACGTCGGTAGCACGTTGATTGGTCTATACTCGCTAGCGTTCATTGTGTTTGTCACTTTTGGTATCGGGATAACAGTTGATCCCCCAAAAAACACTTACGTGTAAAAAAGTACGCCAAGTACAGGATTGCTGTGAATTCCTCTAACAAAAAGTATTGATATCATATTATTGAGGCCAAGTACATAAGTCACTACATGTTTTCCTATTATATGATCTAGCACTGGCCCATCATTTTAATTATATTTTCAATATTTCCTATAACGTTTTCGCTACTCTTCTATGTTACTACTGCTTCCCGTGTTTAATTACGATTTAATGGTGATTTAATAATTAATAAAACTTAAGGTGATTCCTTATCGAGTACTACTTGGCGGCTCCGTGCATTTCTTGATATAAATTTGGTACAAAACCAGTACCAATTTCCTATAGAAAGCATATTAACAATAACTCGTCAAAAATAAACACGGTAAAAGCTTAATAACAAACATACAGCATTAGAATACTATGACCACGTGCAAAGTAAGTACTTTGGAATTCCTGGCACGGACCCATCAAGTAGTACTCGATAAGGAATCACCTAAAGTTTTATTAATTATTAAATCACCATTAAACCATAATTAAATACGGGAAGCAGCAGTAACATAAAAGAGTAGCGAAAACGTTATAGGAAATATTGAAAATATAATTAAAATAATGGGCCAGTGCTAGATCATATAATAGGAAAACATGTAATGACTTATGTACTTGGCCTCAATAATATGATATCAATACATTTTGTTAGAGGAATTCACAGCAATCCTGTACTTGGCGTAGTTTTTTACACGTAAGTGTTTTTTGGAGGATATCACAAGTTTTTGTTGCTCAATAGGATATATGAAAAAAGTTTTAAACACTGAAATCTGCATTGTTAAACAAATATAAAATATAAATACATTGCAATGTCACTAAT
>NW_014332780.1:26723-36326 GCF_000341935.2 Cephus cinctus
TAAAATCATCTCGCTCGCCATTTCAATACGCCCTGATCTCGTACACTATCCGTATTGAACTTGGTGGCAATCGCTTCAGAACCTTCAATTCCTATAGTGAATGTATCAATAACTTTTCCTCATATATAGCGGTTCATAAGATATTTCGTTCCAAACACAGGTATAAGGAGTTGACTCGAGTAAAGAGTCTCGGCGCGCTGCGCCCTGTACAGCCGGTTGCCTGTACTTGGCGCGAGACTCGACCGAGTCTCTTGATACCTTCCACTCCTTTGGGCATTTTCCTTCCTTCAATGAGGAGTTGACGAAGTTTAATAGTTCTGTTTGTAACGTCTCATAGTTTTCTTTAATTATTAGTGTTGATATCCCTTCGTCCGTTCCCTTTTTCATGGCCATTTTGTGTATGATCTGTCTTAATTCCTCTTCATTAGCAACGAATATAGCAACGAATTCCTCCCATACGCCTATTCCCTTATTGTCGTTCGCTTTTTCCATGTTTACATTGTTACCACTATTGTCAATACTCAGTACGATTTCTGTAATACTTCTAATAAAGTACGTATTGAATTTATTTGCCACATCTATTTCTTCCATTACCAGTTCGTCAAATTTAATTCCTTCATATCTGATCATTCTCTCTTTTTTCCCATTTATTACTTCTTTCAGCGTTTTCCACATTTTGGTCGGATTATTCTTGTTGTTATCGATCGTCTCCTCATAGTATTCTCGCTTTTTATTTCTAATAGTTGTAACGGCTATATTTCTATATATTTTATACTGATCCCAGTCTATTCTCTCCTTCGTTCGAATTGCTGTCTTGTATGCTCTGTCCCTCCGTTATGTGATTTCCCTAATCTCCTCAGTATACCATTTTTTATCTGCCCATTTGTTAGGTATTTTAAATTTCTTTTTTGGCGCTATTGTATCTAGTGTACTTACTATCTTCTTAATTAGTCTATTTGTTTTTTCATCTACACTATCGTGGTCTATGTTTAACTCTTTCCCACTTCTCCACACTTTTTCAAACTGGTCCGCCGTCAGTTCCCTTCTATTTCTGGCTACAAACTGCCTATGTGTATTATTACTATAATCATTATATTTCGTCACTAATATTAATACCCAGGCATGGTCCGTTATCATCGGTGTCTGTTTTACACATGTATTCACTTTATTATTGCAGAATACTAGGTCAATGACCGTTTGGCCTCTCTCTGTAATTCTGGTTGCGTCTTTCACGTATTGCTTTATTCCTATCGCTAATAATTCTTTTTCTAGCTTTTTGGCAAAAAATGTAGCTGCCTTCATATCTATATTAAAGTCTCCTAATATAATACATTCCCCTTTTGTGTTTAACTGTTCACCCAGTTCTACTATGAATTCCACAAATTCAGCATCTGACGCACTTGGCGAATGATACACTACTGCGATTGAACCTGTGTATGATTTCCTGTCGTTCATCAATATTGCTACACACCAGCAGTTGCCTTGTGTTCTTCTTGTAAATAGTACCTCATACCTAACTGATTCTTTAAGATATATTATTACTCCTCCAGTTGTTCTTGTTTCACCGTCGCATCGTATGGCATTATACCCTGTTATATTAATTTCGCATTCTTCTATATCCTCAGTCAGCCTTGTTTCTGTCAACGCTACTACTAGTGAATTTATTTGTTTAAAATACTTGGATCTCCACTTCGTTTTTGTGTATCAGTAAGAGAGCACATGATAAGGTTGTTCTTTCTTATAATTCGTTGCTATTCGTCACCGTCTAGTCTCCTACTTTTTTCTTCTTCCATCCTCCTCATGTACGTTGGATATTCTCTATCTGTTGCTTCATGGTCGTCCTTTATGTTGTTATTTTTGAATCGTCTAATACTTTCCATACAGTTGATGCATTTTTTCATTTCTGATATACATTCGTCTCCTCTATGGTTTCCTGCGCAGTGTTGGTATACTTCTTCCTTAGTACAATGTTTCGACAGGTGCTTAAATCCCCAGCATTTGAAGTATCTTATGTCGCTCACAAAGTTAAATACTCTACATTTTCTCCAACCGATATTTATTTTCCCTTCGGTTATAAATTTCTTATGTGTTTCTCCATCCGTTTCTATTATAAGCTTTCCTACTTTCTTATTTTCTTTATTTTCTTTCTCGTTGTTTCTTCCAGTCGTCCCTCTTTTTAATATTTTCAGGTGAAGTTCCTCACTTTGAATCAGTTCGTTCTGTACTTTTATCGCTTTTATTAGTGACTTCTCAGTCAACTCCATTTCTTCTTGATCGATTCCAATTATTTTGATCTTAGGCTTTCTCTTTTTAGGCACGCTGACATTAAATTCGTCCCCTAATCTCTCTTCTATTGTATTCTTTAGATCTTGAATTTCACTTCTTGTGCTACATCCTAATATAACCGTACCATCTTTACCCTTCTTTATTTTTGTGATGTTCATGTTCTTGATATCAATTCTTTCTTTTACCTGTTTCTTTGTAGTCTCACTTTCTTGTTCCTGGATTGGTTTTACTATGACTATATTTTCTGATTTAGCGCCTTCTCTCAGAGCAGTACTCTTTCTGTCTCCCTCTCTTCTCTCTTTCTGGAGCGTAGTATCTCCTCGACGTATGTTGCCACTGCGTCCCATTTGGTTTGCGAGTGGAATAGCACTGACATGGTGTTTTCCGGCGTCAGGACCTCTCGGATAGCTGCGTCGAGTGCACACTTGGCTTCCGCCCATCGACGGCATTCGAAGAAGGTGTGGAACACATCCTCCTCCTTGCCGTTGCAGTAATCGCAGCACGGACTACTCTTCCCTTTCCTCTGGTAGAGATATTTGTTGGTGTCCGTGTCCCGTTAAGAATTGAGTCAGGTAGAAGTTCACATCCCCGTGCGTCCTCGCCATTCATTCAGACACTTTGCCGACTAATATCGCTGTCCACCTTCCCTGATCACTTTTCTCCCACTCCTCTTTCCATTGCTGCAGTGTGCACGCACGTTCTTGGGCTTTGACTCGCCTCTTGTCATCCTCTGACCTCCTTTCAAAGATTCGTTTCCTCTCCTTTGCTAGCAGGTCCACAGGAATAACGCCAGTCACTACCATAACCGGATTTGCGGAGTCCGTACGGTAAGCGCATGCGAACCTCAGGGCACCTCTCCGTTGTACAGATGTCAGCCTTTTTGTATATTTTTCTACTTCGAGTGCGTCTGCCCATATTTCAACTCCATAGAGCATTATGGTGTGGATCACACTCATAAGGACCTTCCGTTTTCCACTTCTGGGCTCCGTTATGTTGGGCATGAGTCTTGACAACATGCCTGCCGTTTTTGCAGCCTTATCTGCCGCAGCTTGGATCTGCGGCCAGTAGGTAAGCTTGGAGTCCACCATGAGTCCCAGATAGCGCAGTACTTTTGCGGCCACGATGTTGATACCGTCGTCCTCCGCGCTGAAAGTATCTGGGATTTTTCGCTGCCGTGTCATGACGACCATCTTGGTTTTTGTAGCTACCAGTGTTAGACCGTGGTCCGTCAACCAGTCACTGACTCGTCTGGTCGCCAGAGTAATTTTCCATCGGGCTTGTCTCTCATTTTCAGCAGTTACAATTGCGGCGATGTCGTCCGCGAAACCGACTAGCTTGGTCTCCTCTGGCATCTCCAGAGTTAGTACTTCGTCGTAAACAGCATTCCATAGATCTGGCCCTAGGGTGGAGCCCTGTGCCACCCCAGCAGAGATTTGCTTACGGACGGTGCCCTTTGTTGTGTCGTACTGCAGTACTCTGTTGTTTAGATAGTCGTCGATGATGCGCCTGATGTAGGTCGGTACCCTGAACCTGTTTTCCAACACGTCAAGAATGTCTGCCCATCTTATGGAGTTGAACGCATTCCTGACGTCAAGCGTGACCAAGACGCAAACGCGCCTCGGTATCTGGCTTCCTTTCCACGCTTTAGCTGGCTCTTCGATGACGTCACGGATTGCTCCGATCGTTGAACGGTTCTCGCGAAACCCGTGCTAGTTTTCCGTTAGGCCTCCTGCTTCCTCTATTGCCATCCTTAGCCGCGCTCGAATAAGCTTTTCAAATACCTTCCCTGTGGTATTCAACATACATAGTGGCCGGTATGATGACGGGATGATGGGTGGTCCCTTTCTCTTATCGAGCAATACCAGCCGCTGAACCTTTCATCTTGAACTGAAGATCCCTGCCCGTAGGCAGAAGTTAAACATGTTCAAGAGCAGGTACAGATACTTCTTAGCGATCACCTTGATGACTTCGTTTGGAATGCCATCAGGACCTGGCGCCTTTTAGTTCGCAAGTGTCCTAGTTGCCTCCTGCAGTTCCGCTACCGTAAAAAGCGGGCACTCCTCCAAAATTGGGAGCTCCTTCTTTTCCCTTGCTGGGTGTTCTGGGAACAGTTCGTTGACAATGGCTTCCATTGTCGTAGGATCCTTTGCCGCCTCCGGTGACTGTTTAGCGAGCTTCTTGGTGGCGATTTGGTACCTGCGACCCCAAGTATCCTGGCTTATCTCGTCACACAAGACTTTTCCAACAGCGGGCCTTGCTGTCCCTGACAGCCCTGGCGAGCTTTTTCTTGGCTGTCTTGTACAGTTCCTGCTCCTGGGTATTATCCGCTCTCCTATGCGTCCTTTGTGCCCTACGCCTGAGTTTCAGGCAGTCTTTTCTCAGCGTAGCGATTTCCGCTGTCCACCAGTACACAGGCTCTCTGTGTGGTCGGCGCGGTCGCTTGGGCATGGATGCGTTGCACCCGCTCGCGATCAGCTGCATCGTGCTATCGACCAGTTTCTCAGATGCCTCCTTGGTGGCCGTCGTCGGCAATACTTCCTTCAGTAGACGTCCACCTCTCGATATTGCACTAATTAGCGCATCCGTATCAAGCTTGGCGACATTCCAACCTTTGGATTGCCAAAGTGAATTAGCGAAACAGAAGTATCTGAAGTGATCAAGCAGCCCACACGAGAAATAACCGGAAACGGTAAACGAACCCGAGAGCTGAACCCGACACATATTCGTTGGGACAAATAGCCTGGTAGGATTCAATACGCGGTAGTTGAATCAGGAACAAGATCAGACTCTACAAGGGACGTCGAGAAACGGACGGCAAAACGCTGCTCGGTAGGCGTTATTGCAAAGAAAAGTCGCGCAAACGTTGCCAATACACGAGACCACAGAAGGTCAACGACGCCTGGAAGGACGTTTACGACTGACAGCGGGATCCAGACATCGCTGCTACCGGGATCCAGACGAGTACGAGTCAACCCGACCACTACCAACGTCATCCCGGAGGATCAACGCCATGAAGTGGGGCATCATTCTGTAAGTGGCGGTTACCAATTTATATAGCCTATAAAATTTCCAAAGCCAGTAGGTAAAATTAGTCTCTAAACGGGTAATCGCGGTAAATCCCTGATATCCTCCGCGCGAGTTGGCACATGCCGCGCGATACTGATCCGCTACCCTTACGTAGGGGAGGTTCGTTTGACTCACCTTTGGATAGGAAGAACGTTAACGCCTTAGCCGGATTAGAAGCCGCAGTCGGAGATATAACTTTTAGAACTAGGAGAGCACTACAGACTCTCTCACCGTCAGGGCGCTTACTCGTGGGTCGACGGGCGGCTATCTCGGGTAGCTTAAACGCCCAATTTGGGGTAGGTTTGCGACGGGGATCGGCCTTTGACGAGTACAACGACTCTCTTCTAGACCCACTGGGCGATATGGTAACCAGAGGACAAACTCCTCCTGCGGGAGTATCAGATTCTATGGTGAACGAGGAAATTGCTAGTCTCCGCGTGCGTACTGCCGTCTCGGATCCAGTGAATGCAGTAACTATGGCCTGAGGTCCTTCCCCTAACGCAGCAAGGATGAGCCGCGATAGGCGAACCTTACGGACACTCGTACAAGACCCGGCTGACATAGGATCGTACCTCGATGGGGAAGGACGGCAAGATGAGGTAGACGAGTCGCAAAGACCTCTGCCCGAAAACACCTCGAACGCGAGAAGAGATTTGGCGCAAACCCTCAACGAGGTAGGGGCGGACGAATATGAACTTATAACCGTCCTCCAAGACCAGATTAGCATTCTTACTAGACAACTGGAACGATTGCAGCCCAAACGGGACCTACGGAATAGGGCGAGCTTGAGGTGGCGGCCGGAACCGATAAGGGAAAGACGAAGAGATGTAGGGCTAGCGTTAAAAAACATCAAGACTTTCGATGGAAGCGACGCGAATGAGTTAGACGGATTCATAAGGTCATGCGAAACCATATTTAGAATGGTTGCCGAAGCTGACCAGGAATTCCTACTGGAACTGGTGCTCTGCGGCAAACTAAACGGAAAAGCATCAAAGGAGTTGAAGCACAAAACGATCGCGACCCTAGACGAATTAAAAGACGAGCTAGAGGCCTTGTACGGGCAGCGTAAATCGCTGGCTGCCCTGCAAATGGATTTCAATTCCCCGAAGCAAAATCCTGGAGAAGATGTCACAGCGTATGCGACCAGAGCCGAAAGGATCACCGTAAACATAATAGAAAAGCAACGCGAAATGGGGACAGCCCTAAAAGGCGAGAAAGTCCATGCAGAGCCAAGTCGCAGGGGGAAAAACCTGTTACAATTGCGGGACCGCCGGGAACATGGCACGAAATTGCAGGCGCAAGTCGGGTAGCGTCGGCCTACCGGCACCACAACCGAACAAAGCCATCAACCAGGTTGATGTTGTCAGCACGTACTGCAAATTCAAAGGTCACACTTGGAAGTAGTGTCGGAAGTGGCTAAGAAAGAAACAAGAGAACGAACAGGGATCGAAGCGAGACCCGCCCGGGCAAGACGTGGCCTAAAGGCGGAATGCGCCCAATCCCGACCAAACCTCCTCTAGCTGCGAAAATGCCGGCAAGCGAACCTTAGGCACTTTGAGTCTCAACACTCGCGTTACCGAGAGACAGGCCAGAGAATCTCGTCTGGACAAGGCAAGACAGCAGAAAAGAACGACGCAACTAATTGAGGTGACATTGCCTTCGAATACCATATCCGCAAGCGATTTTGACATTGTGTCCCCTTACGCAGTCGGAGGAATGTTGACGTTGAAGGCCGACACCGGAGCGCAGTGCAGCATCATCAAAAAGAGCTACCTGAAGCCGTATACCATCATCCAAGATAGCGAAATAGAATTTCAGGGTGTGGGAGGTGAGAAATTCACGCCCTTGTGCAAGGCTGAAGTCGTCCTCGAAATCCCAGCCGCTGACGTGAAATACTGGTTTTATGTGGTACCAAGTGAGGTACCATTGACTGTAAATGGACTGTTGGGGATGGAATTCATTAAAGGATACAAGGCGTACATAATCAGCGGAGAAATCTTCAAACTCTACGGCCATTGCATGCCTCTGATAGATGGAAGGTCAAAGATGAAACTTCCCCCTAGAAGCGAGACAATCGCTTACGTAGTTACCGCCGGCCGGAACGTCGGACTATTCACAAAGTCTGAAGTCAACACGGGCGTTGTCATAGGCTCGTGCTTGACGCAGCCGAAAGGCAACAGCTGTGCAGTAAGCCTGGTCAACATGACCGAGTTAGAAGCGGAGGTGCAACGTCCGACCGTGAAACTCGAGCTGATGGATGCCCCCACTGAAGAGGGAGGCGATAAGGCCGAGACGTTGCGCGGAAGCGCTATAAGCACGGAAAGAGGTGCCAGACGCATAGAGCGATTACAAAGGGAACTCGACCTGGCGCACCTCGACAACGAAGAGAAAAGGGCCCTTGCAGGACTAACAAGCGAATACGAAGAGATATTCCACCTGCAAGGAGACGAACTCCCGTGTACTCATATGGTGGAACACCGAATCCCTCTAAAGGAAGGGGTGAGGCCTACCAAGGTACACCCATACCGCCTGCCTGAATTTCATAAAAAAAGAAGTGGAAAGACAAACGGCGGAAATGCTGGCCGATGGAATAATACAGCCTAGCAGGAGCCAGTGGAATGCACCTTTACTAGTAGTAGCAAAGAAGCCTGATACGACGGGCGAGCGACGCATGCGAGTTGTGGTGGACTTCCGTAAGTTAAACAAAGCCACCATAGCAGACTCATACCCACTGCCCAACGTCAACGAGATATTGGACCAGTTGGGAAAGGCTCGGTACTTTTCAACCTTAGACCTCGCCTCGGGATTTGCTCAGATCCCTATGGCGAAAGAAGATAAGGAGAAAACGGCGTCTTCGACGCCGCGAGGGCATTTCGAGTACAACAGGATGTCCTTTGGCCTAAAAAATGCTCCCTCTACCTTCCAACGGTTAATGAACTCCGTACTGGCAGGACTCCAAGGACTAAAATGCTATGTCTATCCAGACGACATAGTGGTGTACAGAAAGAACCTAAACGAGCACAACGCTCGCTTTAAAGAGGTATTCCAGCGCCTAAGGGAAGCCAAACTGGCCATATAACCAGGTAAATGCCAGTTCCTGCGAAGGGAAACACATTACCTAGGGCATATCATCTCTGAAGAAGGTGTGCGAGCAGATTCAGAAAAACTTGCGGCGGTAAAAGAATTCCCTATACCTAAAGATGTTAAGGGAGTTCAGTCCTTCTTGGGCTTGGCCGGATACTACAAGAAGATCATTAAGGATTTTTCGAAAATCGCCAAGCCTCTCACCGAACTTATCCGGAAGCATACGAAGTTCGAATGGACCGCGATCCGAGATGCCGCTTTGGAAGAACTGAAAGAGGCACTGACATCGGCACCAGTCCTACAGTACCCGGATTTGGAGAAACCGTTTATCGTGACAACAGATGCGTCCGACAAGGCGATTGGAGCAAACCTATCCCAAGGCAAGGTCGGAGAAGATCTGCCAATTTACTACGCAAGCCGAACGTTATCTAAAGCGGAGCTCAACTACACCACAACCGAGAAGGAGCTGCTCGCCATCGTATGGAGGATAACACAGTTCCGACCGTATATCTACGGCACCCGGTTCAAGGTCGTGACGGACCATCCGCCGCTGACTTGGCTGTTTGAAGTAAAGGACATGGGCTCCCGACTCATGAGATGGAGGATAAAATTGTCGGAACATAAGTTTGACGTGGAGTACAAGGCCGGGAAAAGAAACACCAACGCGGACGCGTTAAGTCGTGTTGTGAGCCTAAATACTGGGTTCACGGATTTGACTGCCGGAAAGGGTTTTCGGGAGTCAGGTACTTAGGGATTCGTTGCCCGAGTAAAAAGTTGGAACTTAACTCTCGATAACAAGTAAAGGATTTATTTGAAACAAAGCAAGTTACGTTAGAATACACTATTAGAAATAAACCGTAAACGTGGTGAGTACGAAATCACGAGGCTGGAGGTTAGCACTTCGACTAAGTTACCGTGGTAACGCTTCACTCGTAGCTCTCTACTTCGTCTGACGAGCCGACAGGCCGTCCGCTTTTTATAATCTTAATTATGGAATTTTTTAGAGATACAATAACCAAGGGTTGTTTCTATATTTCGACATGGTGTCGGTGATGTGTCTCCCTTGTTTCCATAATATTGGCGAGTGGAATGTGCCGCGTCGCAGCGTGGCCATTCCGTCGCTTCTGACGTAGGCGCGTTTCCAAATCTATATTATGGTTTACAACA
>NW_014332780.1:36430-36500 GCF_000341935.2 Cephus cinctus
CTGGTTTACAACATGCCTACTCCCATAGAAAAAGGAAAGATCCATTCTCATGGGCTTTTCTTTTAGTCTT
>NW_014332780.1:36692-37659 GCF_000341935.2 Cephus cinctus
ACATCGGGTTCAGTCACCCGAGTGTTTTATAAATTATACATTTGTTTTACTTCCCGTGTACATTGGATTTATTACAATCGAGTCTTAAATTACGGTGTGACTTGATTTGGATTTGGGGAAGAGTTTCCTATAACTATTACACTAGGTGGAGTAGTTTCTCCGGAAGTAGTTAAGTTTGCCCTTTTTCTTAGGAAATAAATTACTATAATTAGTATAAAAATAGTGATACAAAAAATTGTCCCTATTGAATAGGAGATAGGTGATGAAATGATATCTACGAAGGTATCGATATTATCCCCCTTTAAGTCATTTTCTATTTCTGATATTTTCTTGCTTAATGCATTTAGTTCGCTAGGGTCCTTTATGAGATTTCTTAGCTTAGGTTGTATATTATTGTTATTAGGTACAATATTTAGTACAATGTTATCAGTAATAAGTGTTAGGTTTAGAGGAGGTTAATAGTTTAAAGTTACGTCTAGCTTATATTTTCCTTCGGTTTTTAGAGTGAAACCTTCGGCTGTTAGTTTACATTTTCCTTTTATTTCAATTATACCTGAGCCTTGCATAACTACCCTTTTTGGATTTTCACTATTACATGATACCATCATTTGTTCTGGTTTGTCCACTACATATAGCAAAGAGTTGAGGTTCTCCATTTCGATTAGGAGTGTGTTTTCAATTTTGATTTGCCTTGTTTCGCAGGATAGAGGGTACGACGATGGATTTGTAAAAAGTTGGGTTTCGCAGGAACCGTATGGTCTAATTTTGAATACTGGATGTCTAGCTTCACACAAGTATTGATCCTTAATTTTCTTACAGTTGTCCAATTCGGTTCGCGACATCCTGATGAACGTTTGCATCTCGTGTCCCACTATTGCGTAGTTTACGATGTACTCTTGGGATGATATCAGCGGTATCTTGATTATTGTAACGATAGAGTTACCTTCACTATAGGCCTCTATTTCTG
>NW_014332781.1:0-127 GCF_000341935.2 Cephus cinctus
GATGTAGCATCACGATTCTTTGGAAAATTCGTATTTTAAACATGTTACGGACCACAACTATTGTTAAACCCCATCACGAACTACAGAACTCTTTGAGAACTATTTAAAATACCTATTGCTGAATCAT
>NW_014332781.1:1308-1665 GCF_000341935.2 Cephus cinctus
GAGAACTATTTAAAATACCTATTGCTGAATCATTTTTAAAAGATTTTGAAAAAGTGCGGTGCCGGAGCTCCGAGATCCGTGTAGCACGTAAATTTGTTCGAACATACGAATTTTAACCACGTTACGTAGAAAAACTTATCAAAACCCATCAAGAACTGTAAAACACCCCGAGAACTATTAACAAAACCCTGTTGTTCAATCATTTTTAAGAGATATCGAACAAGTGCTGTGCTGGAGCTCTGATACCCCTGTAGCACATAAATTTTTGGAAAACTCATATTTTCACCATGTTACGTAACAGAACTATTGACAAAACCTATAACGAACTAATGAACTCATCGAAGACTATTGGAAATA
>NW_014332781.1:1846-2523 GCF_000341935.2 Cephus cinctus
GGCTGGGCGAAAGAAACAAGAAAGAATAGAGATACCAGATTCTACGACAGTAACAGTAATTAAGAGCAGCGACTTCATCATGGACGATGGCAGAGATTCTTAACTCAGTCTAGCCACCGAAACACCAGTATGGTACCGGTTGAAGTTGTATACCGGAATGTCTACATAGAAATGAAGGTAAAAAGAAAAACATCGTCAACTTCAACGAGAACAATAAGTCAAATCTAAATGTAAATCATCTAATTAAGTGCTAAGGCAAGCGTACCAGTCGCGAAACACGTCTCAGTCATCGCACCTCCTAGATTAAACTTATTTCTTAACTAATATACTAAGAGATAAATAAAAACTCTTCTGCACTTACCGTATACCTTACTATCTAAAGGAGAGGGTTGGGTTCAATATTCGTATCTTTTTATCATTATATAACTTAATTAAACAACATCATTTTCGTGTTAACTTATTCAGACAACCAAACTAGACAATCAAGAACTATTGTTAAACCCTATCACGAACTACAGAACTCTTCGAGAACTATTTAAAATACCTATTGCTGAATCATTTTTAAAAGATTTTGAAACAACCAAACTAGACAATCAAAAACTACAGAACTCCTCCAGAAAATAGATTTTTAAGAAAGTGCGGTGCTGGAGCTTGCGGACGACTGGTATTTGCTAGGC
>NW_014332781.1:2657-2930 GCF_000341935.2 Cephus cinctus
TAGCCGCCGAGATTGAAGAAAAAAGAGATTTCGTAGGAAAACCCGGTATGGTACCGGGGAGTCTACATAGAAAAGAAGGTAGGAAGGAACACACCATAGAGAGGGAATAAGCACCCACGCTTTCGCAAGTACCAGCCACCCGGAACTCCAACAACCTGAGGAAAATAATCGAATTTAAGTTAGTCGTATCAATTGTATGTTGCGTATTGCGCTGCGTATTTTACATGAATGTTAAATAATAAGGCGAATGTACGATAACCATAATAATCGGTA
>NW_014332782.1:0-3253 GCF_000341935.2 Cephus cinctus
GATGCCCCCATCTCCCTGAGCTTCCGTACCTGGGAGCTGTACGAGTACCTTCTACTCCCCACCACTTCGAAACACGTGTGGACCGTCAAGACGTCAGCTCAGTTGGAGAAACCACGATACGTGATACTGGGTTTTCAGACGGGAAGAAAGAATAAGAAAAATAAGAACGCTAGTCACTTTGACCACTGCAACGTCAGAGACGTTAAGCTCCTTTTGAATTCGCAATGTTATCCCTATGGAAATCTGAATCTTGACATTGATCATAATCAGTTTGCCCTGCTGTACGAGATGTATGTAAACTTTCAAGCTACGTACTATGGCAAGGATCCCGAGCCTTTGCTTAAGAAGAATGAATTTCTCGAGTACGCTCCATTGATCGTTATCGATTGCTCCAAACAAAACGAGTCACTCAAACTCGGACCCGTCGATATTCGTCTGGAATTCGAAGCGCAAGACAATTTCCCTGCCGATACATCGGCATTCTGCCTGATCCTGCACGATCGTATAGTGAAATACAACCCGATCAGTAGTGGCGTGAAGAAATTGGTATAAAGACGCTTTAATCGTGGCCCCTGTGCAGTTCATAAAAAAATGGAATTTATCGTGGACGTACAAGGTTTCAAGAAACCCTCGAACGAGTTCGTCCTGAAGGAGCTATCCGTGATTGGAGTCGACAACAATTTCTCCGAACCTGCAACGTTCCTCTTTCAACCGCCTTGTCCATGGAAGCATCTACCGGCTAAATATAAAAGTATAAATTTATGGTTGGAGCGCAATTTTCATGGTATATCCTGGAGCGCTGGGGACATTGCTTACAATCAAGCTAGAAACATTCTTCGAGTTATTCTGCAAAATGCATCTAAGATCTATGTAAAAAGATTGGAGAAGAAAGTTTGGTTGGGAGCTTTCATTGGACAAACCGAACACATCGCGGATCTGGGAGATCTGGAATGCCCTTCGCTGCAAAATCTGCGAAAGAACTTACTCACTCGCTGTTCGCACCATCATGCCTCCCATTTCCAATGTTCGATGGAAAACGTTAAATTATTAAGCAATTGGTTGTTGTTGGAATAAATTTTTTGATTGTGAATAAAGACATAAGATATAATAACAAATTGTATATATTTATTTAACACGTATACATAGTATTAAGAGCACGATTACAAACATTGAAATTCAATCTGATTATACTGCCCACCGAGACAGCGCATGAGGAGTCGATCTTCGTCGGCAGCACGCACCATGTTTTGGAACAAATTGTTATCGTCTCTCAAGATTTTAGACACCCTCGCTGGTAGAAATGTCGAGAAGCTGTTTTCAATGGCGACGATTACTCTCGTTCCGTATTTTGTTTCAATTTTCCGAATACAACTAATCTTGTATTCCTTTTGAATCTCTAATTCCGCCAACTTTTTCGTGGAAGAAATGAGTCCAAACGAGCCACTTTGTTAATTGTCGAGAAGTCCATTGCGTCAATTAATATCGAATTTCTTCAAATTTATTAGGAGATTTTTACGACCTCTTCTAGCTTCGATCAACTGTTTGACTTCTGTCATATTCCTTAACAGTAACTGTACTCGAACTCACGTTGTTTCCTCTTATGCAGTATCAGCCAAATTGTTGCAGCAAACTAACGAAGGTACGTTCAGCTCCTCCTTTTATAGGAAACTATCAAGGGTTAAAAAATGGGGATGGGAGGTTTCGCAGATTTCTAGGAATCGAATCGCCTACAGAGATTCGATGTCAAGGTTCATGCATCTTCCGGAATATTCCTCAGCCCTCCGCCGACGACGACGACGAAGTTGCGTCGCGCGCGCGCGCTTACGAGTAATTTGACACCTCGGGGCGATGAGGGCCCGCATTCTCGACGCACGACTCTGCGAGATAACATTCGGTATTGCGCATTAGAACAACCGATACATGGATGACTTTGAACTCGCCGGTGCTCTCGCACGAGGCTGGGGGATGGGGAATTCGCGAAGCTTCTCAGTGGGATGAGGAAACTGACGAATCGGGGGATGGGGGATTCTCAGTGGGATGAGGAGGCTGACGCGCGACCACTCCGAGATAACGTTCGAGGTCGAATCGCCTGCCGTCCGAAACCTGCATGGAAGGGTATCGTTTTTCCTGGAATCAACCTCGACGCAAAAGTCGCCGAAACCGCTTTCCGGCACTGCGCTCAAAGGGAATGCCGCTCGTCTCTCTCTCTCTGATTCACCGATGCTACGCACTAGCCTGCGCTATGAAGTTACGGACAAAAGTTCTGGAAAAATTCCTGGAGGATTGCATCAGCGATGCTGCACAATTCTGCGAGATAACGTTCGAGGTCAAACGGACTGAGGGCTGACGTCCGAAACCTGCACGCACGTGTACGGGTCCGTCGAAGCTTCTGGAAGGCTTACCGGGATGGGGGGCAAGGGGCTGTCTCAAAACGTCGAGCGAGAGGACCGCCGGCTCTGGGAGCGAACCTTCCCGACTTAGCACGGACACGAACCGTCGAAGCTTCCAGAATGTTCTAGAAGGTTCTAGAATGTTCTAGAAGGTTCTCGATCGTGCGCAATTCCCGGAATCGAGCGCAAAATTCCCGGAATGTGACGCAAAATTCCCGGAATCGAGCAAAAATTCTTGGAATCGAGGGTCCTGATGACGTCACTTTCAGAAATCGTAGCAGATCTCTTGTTGACAATTGCGTTATAATAGATTCACGACGCCGTGCTTGGTTCCAACACTTGATTCTACCACTTCTGTAATACCATCCTCCAAATGCGGTCGCATGATTCAAATCAGTTCGCGACTTATCTAAATCACGCCGCTACTTTCGGAACGGTGTTCTGTACGTGCAGTCGTATCAAGGACGAGGACACATGATCATGAGCCGGTTCGCGACTCATTCTAGATGACACCGCTACCCTCGGAGATTCCTCCGAGGGCCCATGACCAACCAGTCCACCCCTTTAATGGGATATTCAGACTCACGGCCTCCAGAGCTCGAAAGATTTGATAATGGTACTCGGCGGACGTCAAGGTGAGGCCGTATGATCGTCCGCCTGTTCCTGAAGTCACTTGACACCACTTCAGAAACACATTGGGTTCCATACTGTTAATTCTTATCAATATAATACGGCTTCGTGATTTCTTTAATAAGGTGCGAGGACTTACCCCCTAGACGGTGGCAGGACTTTCTCCTCCACGCTCTATCTTACAACTAACTCTCATCCACCCGTCGTTCCTCTCACATGGGTTGCTCTCTCGG
>NW_014332782.1:3334-9315 GCF_000341935.2 Cephus cinctus
GGGGGGGGGGGGGGGCTGTAGGCATGTATTTCCCGTTATCCATTTCTTTCAGACGAAAAACACACACAATACTTCATCCGCATATTTCCATGCCGCTGTTTATAATTGGAGGGTATCGCAAGCAACGACACAATATTGTTGGCGCTCACAACAGATTGCGTTGGCAAAATCCTCCTTAACAATGGGCCACAGAATGTAGGACTAAAGTAAAATGGATTTTGCAGCCCGTATATAATTAAAATGAGCCTATAACTTGTAACAAAAATGCTACAATAAACTCCTCCCCACCACCTGACTCGAGGGCACCGCTGGCCCCGAGCATGAGTATTGCGTACTGTATAAAGAATTCGTGTTTATTGCATATATTTAGGGTTCTGGGTCTATTGTATTTGGGATAAGATCCCTCCCCTCCACCCTTCCCTCCCTGTCACTATTCCCCGTGGGGCACTGGCTCGAGGACCGTCATCGAGGAGCACCAACGCAGACCTTCTTCGAGGACACATCATCCCTGGATGGAGCGTGAGAGTGGCTGCGGCCGAGGCAACGGAGAGCAGGGATGGCATAGACGGAAGGAGCAGCTGATCGAGACTCCCGTGGGATGATGCCCGCCAGTCTGCCACCATCGCCACAGAGATGCAGCCCCGGTGCAGTCCCGTCACACGGGTAGTAAAGAGGCTCGTGTGACAGCAGTGGAGCCCGCTCCCTCCGAAACCGTGGATGTGCCTGGGAGGAATTTTGACAGGCCTGCAGGCCGCCATGTTGACCGGCGCGCGCAGCCAGCTCGCGCGCCGGCGAAGCCAGCGCCGTGCCGCCTGCCACGGGGCCCTGGAACGCCCGGCAGCCCAGCAAAATATGAAGAGGACCAATGTCCTGGCATGCCGGACTGCCGACTAATGCCAGAGAGCGTAGCCCTCTCAGCTGAGCAGCCCCAGCCAATCAACGAGGCCTTGGAGGCCCACGAGGGCCAGAATGACCGGAAATTTCGCGACTTCGCGGCAGGGTAGCGTGCGAGATAGTGTGGTATTGCGAATTGTGTGAGAGTGTGAAACCTTTTGGATTATATAGAGTGTTGCGGAATCGTTGCGTGAGTATTGAGTGATTGAGTTTTCCCTTTTTGCTTTTGCGTTTTAAGAGATAGTAGATTCCTTTTTGGATTTAGCAAGCCGTCCCCACGTGGACCGGCCTTTTGCGTAGCTTTCTTTTTGAGTTTCAGCCTGGTTTTCAGCCAAACGCGTGCAATCAGTGGTATATTGCGTGCGTTCTAACTTAGTATCTTGCACCCTTTTTGGAAAACCATCGTGCCCTTTCCCTTCCCCGCCCGTTTTTGGATATTGTAACGCCCGAGGTATTTGTAAATAGCCATTATCGCGTTCGGGAACCTTCCTCCCTGAGACCCCTCACCTCTTCCCTGGCTAACCGTGTCTTTTCGAATTCTAGTAAATATTCGAGGACCTTCTGAGGTCACTCAACGGTGCTATGCCGTATAAGTAGCTGGCGCCCAAGTTATTGTGTTTGCGTATTATTTCTCGCCGGTAAGCCCTCCTGTCCCTCCTGCCCCTTTGCCAATACCATACCCATCCGTTCCCTGATTCCCCTCGCCCACTAACCAATTTAAAGATCCCTTCCGACACCACGTACTCCTGCGTGAGCCCCGCGTGTTATTGTCTAGTTTTGCGTGTTTAGAGCGATATAGTCTTCTAGAGTATTGGTTTCTGATTTCTTGTCTTTTCTATTTTTCTATGTATTTGCCTTCGTGTTATTAATTATATTCTTTTCTACCTTACCCCGTGTCCCCCTTTCTTTTTGCGTCCCCGTTCCCGCTTGTATTGCGATAGCTAGTTTGCGCGGACTCTGAGCTGTAATAATCCGCCCAGCACGTCACAAACTAATAATTTGAAGGCTTCGATATAAATTTATTATAATAACAGTAGTATAAGTTGAAGAGTTCTGGATATAGATTCCTGCACCGACATAATACCGACACTCCAGAGCCTTGGAAGGTGGGTGTTCGTACTAAGTTACCGTCGTGAGCTCTACGATTTCTGGAAGTGACCTCATCAGGACCCCTCGATTCCAAGAATTTTCGCTCGATTCCGGGAATTTTGCGTCACATTCCGGGAATTTTGCGCTCGATTCTAGGAATTACGCACGATCGAGAACCTTCTAGAACATTCTGGAAGCTTCGACGGTTCGTGTCCGTGCTAAGTCGGGAAGGATCGCTCCCAGAGCCGGCGGTCCTCTCGCGCGACGTTTTGAGACAGCCCCTTGCCCCCCACCCCGGAAAGCCTTCCAGAAGCTTCGACGGACCCGTGCACGTGCGTGCAGGTTTCGGACGTCAGCCCTCAGCCCGTTTGACCTCGAACGTTATCTCGCAGAATTGCGCAGCATCGCTGATGCAATCCTCCAGGAATTTTCCAGAACTTTTGTCCCTAACTTCATAGCGCAGGCTAGTGCGTAGCATCGGTAAATCAGAGAGAGAGAGAGACGAGCGGCATCCCCTTTGAGCTTATTCAATTTTTTGACTGGAAAAAGGTGTTTCCCCCACGAATATAGTGATAATTGGGAAAACGCTACTTAGATAAATTTGGCACTTCAGACTATCCTCCGGATAAAAAAATATTAGGAGTAATGAAGGACGAAAATAATAGTTGAATTTGTAGGGTTGCGTGCAAAATTATATTTTTTCAAAATTTTATGAGAAAAGCAAAGATAAGAAACGCGCGAAGGGAACCAAAGAATCTACATTAAAAATTTTTACTTTCGATGATTATATTCGAAAATTCAAAAGGGACATAACATCGTGATTATCGTAGGTCAATCCTTCGAGAACATTGTTAAACTATTTCAAGTCAACCTTTGGAGTGGGGGGAGGATATTGTCATGCTATAAGAAGTACCGTTTCGTGACATCTTCTGTCAGTAAATATTTGACAATCTTAGTTAGGCCTCAAATATTTCTGATAAAATGAGTAACTCTCAAACTTGTGTTGGGAATACTTCAGCTACACACGCCGCTCTGTATCACGAGGAAAAATCTTATGGGAAAGAGCATTGGACTTTGTGCTCGAACCCTGAAATGTACGAGCAATCTCAACGTTTTGATAAAATCTGTACGAAAATGTGTCCCGTGCGCCGTGCCGATGGCCTAAAACCGTTCGAAGGTATGGATACACCTGATCGTTTAGGTATGAGCGTCTCACTACCCGCTAAAACACCTGATAAAGAAAATGGGAAGCGGCAAAACGAGGATTGGAGTGACAATGTCCACAAACGACAAAAAGCAGACTTTAACAACGAAAAAGACAGCTTATTGTTTACGAAACCTGTGAGTTTGGATACCATGCCTGAGAAGTCTACTGCATCAGCATTACTATTGCTGATGATGCAAACGGTTTACAATTTGGATAATCGGAAGCGTATAGTCGTGGGTCTAGATATTTATAACGGATATCAGCCAACGCTACAAGTTATTAGTTGTGAGGGGGATTCCATCACACTTCTACCTTTGGATTGGCGACTTCTTCTTGAACACTTTGAGAATATCCTTAAACATTTTACAACTAATGTTACTGTACTAAAAAATAATAATGAATGGTTCAAAGTTCCTCTCGCAAATTGCAACATCGTAATATGCGAATTATATGGTGACCGTGCGATAAAGATAATATCGGGGAAAGACACTATTGTTTTCAGAAGACAATGCTTCGAAAGACTTTTAAAGCTCGAATCGTGTATATGTTCTGCTGTAACGCTCGCGGAAGATCATTATGTTACCGTAATTCGAACTCGTAATAGTTTTCTCAATGAGATTACAACGGCCTTTGAAACCGGAAAAATTTCGAATATCACGCCTAGTGCAGTGGTTGACCTTCTTGATTCACATTGTATATTCAATCACCTCTGTACAGAGTTAGTAACACTAGCAATACACGAGTTAGTAAATAGTGCACTCGCACGTTTAAATTGCACCTGATCCGAATGTAGACTTTAAATTACTGATTTCATTCCATTATCCTTGTTCTTTAAAATTTTTATGAAAGTGTTAAGTTTTTCAACGATAAGACAAATTCTTAATATCTTAAAATAAAAAAAACTGAAATATTTATTGTTCATAATTTTTTATTTATATGAATATTACATTTACCATAAACATATCGTACCCAAGTTAATCACCTCGTCTAATCCCAAACCTCCTCTTCCCTCTCTCTATCCTCCTCAGCTGCCACCACCACCACCTCCTCCGCCTCCTCAACCTCGGGCATCATACCCTGAGTGTATTGAAGTAATGTTTTTATAGAAATTTGTTTTAACTGAGTTGCTAATTAGACACCCTTACCTCTCGATAGATGTGAAATGGCACCTGGTGTACACGTAGCACCATTTGCCCGAAAGTATTTATGTAAAACCACCTTTGTACCTGGTTCCCCACCATCCCTTCGTCATCCATATTTTTGCAAATTTCCCGTAATATAATCGTTATTAATCTATCGTATATCCTAATTTCCTGATCCTCCGTTTCCTCAAATCCCTCTAGCACAACCTCGTTAACACGTTCATTACTTGGCGGCTTCATTCTGTAAAACTGATACTGTAGAACAAACACGGTCTACAGATCAATTCTTATGAGTAATTCGAGATCTATAGCGATAGTCCCCGTCTCCACGTACGTGTTTGCGGGCGTGATGACGTTCGGGTAAGGGTGTAGAGCTAAAGCTCATTCTGCTACAAGCTATCTGCGAGTGAGCGAGTGAGCAAGTGTCTTTGAAAATGGTGAAATCGCAAATTCTTGTAATTGTAAGTGTAGTTTCCAGTGTGTGCTAGGTAATGGTGATCGGAGAGTCTTAATTAATTTTTTCAATTTATTTTAGCTCAGAGGATATATTAATATCCAAAATATGATTAATTTGCGCGAGGCTCGACGACAGCGTCGTCAACTAAATTGCTGGACTGTTTTTGAGGAGGAAGATTGGGGAGGGGAAGACATCTTTTCCTAAAACTGGTACTGTAGAACAAACACGGTCTACAGATCAATTCTTATGAGTAATTCGAGATCTATAGCGATAGTTCCCGTCTCCACGTACGTGTTTGCGGGCGTGATAACGTTCGGGTAATGGTGCAGAGCTAAAGCTCATTCTGCTACAAGTTATCTGCGAGTGAAGGAGTGAGCAAGTGTCTTTGAAAATGGTGAAATCGCAAATTCTTGTAATTGTAAGTGTAGTTTCCAGTGTGTGCTAGGTAATGGTGATCGGAGAGTCTTAATTAATTTTTTCAATTTATTTTAGCTCAGAGGATATATTAATATCCAAAATATGATTAATTTGCGCGAGGCTCGACGACAGCGTCGTCAACTAAATGGCCGGACTGTTTTCGAGGAGGAAAATTGGGGAGGGGAAGACATCTTTTCAATAAGAGCCCTCCTCGGTCTTCCTCCTTATTGGAAAGAAGACGGCCGTTGGTGGTGGTAAGTTTCGAAAAATATGTGTATGTATATGATGAAGCGAAATACATGGTATATCTGGAAAAAATCTGATCTCTCTTGGAGAAGTAAATTGAAATCGTAGAGTGATCCAAATAAATTGTTTTCAGGGCTGAAATACCAGTTAAATTATTTGAAATCATCTTATTTTATGATATTGTATAAAGATATATATATAGAAGGAAATAGTGATGTGTAACGAGCTTCGTAAATCGATTATTGACTAAGTGCATGAGTAGCCCATTAATTTTTTAAAGTAGATTTCCTTCAAATGAAGCCTCGTAGAGAAGAAAATTCATTCTGCAGTCTCGATTTACCTTTCCAACAGACATCAGATCCTTTCCAGTTGTACCATGTATGTGGAGATTGGTAAATGTCAGATTTCTAACTCAGTATTTTTGCTTTTCAGGGAACTTAAAAATGAAGAAGTTCCATAATCCCACGGAAGGGCGTTTGTTGTACTCAAAATAGTGATTCAAAATAAAAATTTTTTTGCAATCCTAAAA
>NW_014332782.1:10421-11800 GCF_000341935.2 Cephus cinctus
CCCGATATGTATCTTGTGGAGTTGATGTTGATGAGACGCGGAAACGGACTCCTTTTAAAATGGTTAGGTTTTGATGATTCGCATAATAGTTGAACCGATAAGTCAAATTTGTAGGCCTCACCGATGATGACAAGGTATGGAGATGAATAATTTTTCAGAAGGTTTATAAAGAAATAATTATATATTTATTTTTTCTTTTCCATACATTATATGTGTACTATTAAACTCTACTACTGCTACTATTACTGCTGCTACTGCCGATGGTGTTGCGCTTGTTACAGTTTATGGATATCGTTGCTGTTATTGTTCCTACTGCTACAGCACTTGTATTCTTGGCAGCAACTGCTTCGCATATTGTCACTGCAAAACAATCAATGCATACATGAAATAGTCTCCAAAACAGCCCAATACCAAATTCGAGAAAAAAGTATATTAAAACATTCTATAGTACATAAAAAAGTTAATGAAAAATATACAATGAGAGTTAAAAGAGTAATAGGAAAGAATAATGAAAAATTCTATAACACGTAAAAATGGCGATGGAATTCCTCATCGAATGTATACAATATCATGAAAAAATAAGTAATAGCGATAACTTTTCAGCGCTTACCTTATATCTTCCTGAACCATATAACATTTCCACGCGCTTCTTTGACAGCTGTGACGTGGTTGATGTCAATAACACACAAAGCGTCACTAAACGCGTTGCTCATTGTAAGAGCATTCATTACCGCTGTTCGGGTACTTTGTTCCATAATGTTATCCACCACCCATTCAACGGGTACATAAACATTTGAGAATAGTAAAGTGTACATCATATCAATCATTTTTGAACTGGACCATAGCGTCTACACGCGTCATTTTAAAGAACGCTCCCTACCTCTAAACTTTCTATGTGACAAAGGATGCAAGAGACTTCTTAGAATTATTTATTAAGATAAGGAATAGGAGAAACAATGTAGATGATTCGGAGCTAGCGTTACGGAGAAGAATCGTGTAACATAGAATATGTATATGTTGTATTCATTTTACTCTGAATTAAATTTTCACATTTAACTGAACTTTGATGATGTAGGAAACACTGAATATACTCATCGAAAGTAAAAATTTTTAATGTAGATTCTTTGGTTCCTTTCGCACGTTTCTTATCTTTGCTTTTATCATAAAATTTTGAAAGAATATAATTTTGCTCGCAACCCTACAAATTCAACCATTATTTTCATCCATCATTAATACTGTTATATTTTTTTATTCGGAGGATATTCTGAGGTGTCAAATTTATCTAAGTCGCGTTTAATATATTCGGAACAGTAAAAAGCAGTATATGAGACTATCGGTGTCGGTATACAACAATTCAGCTTTATCACCAAAAGTATTTT
>NW_014332782.1:12248-22235 GCF_000341935.2 Cephus cinctus
ACGATGCACAAATGTTTCATTGTGATTTCCTAAATTATCAAACTAACCTGCTTATTTGCACCGACCCAAGAATCACCCACTACCTGAAAATTCGCGCTCGCTCCGCTATTGAAGAAAATAGTATGTGAACCGCGAGAGAAAACGGTCGTTTGTGCATTGTATAAAGTTGAGAACCCCTCGGCTTCACCAGGGGAACCTCAACTTTATACGCGGCGCAGAAACTCCCGTTTTCGCTCACGGTGCACAATATACTATTTTATATAGTTGTAGTGAAAATCCTGCGTGTGTTGGTTTATTGAATTTAATTTTTGTTCGATTTAATTCCACTAGGATCGTATCTTCATCAAGTACGGTATAGCTATGAAAATTTGGTTTTGCAATCAGAGCCTTTGCTCCATACGCTCCGTCCCACCTAGTAACCAGTCGAACGTCCTTTTGTTTTCTGACATTTTCCATTGTTTTTCCGAAAATCGAATTGTTCATAAGTTTATAAAAATTTTTTTCAAAATCATTATTCGATTTTTTTTCTCATTTCGGTGTTCAATTCTATATACTTTTGGAGCCACTGTGTCTGTTTAAATTTTAGAATACGATGAATTTTTGTTAACTTTAGACCTAATCGCAAGCACTGTTTCAAATTCTTATAATGAATGATGTATCTATTTTTCGGGAGTAGCGAAGTTATCAATTTCGAATTTTTAGAGCCTGGAGGAGTGTATTGTTGCGGACAGAGTGGAAAATTTTTATGAAGTTCTTGAAGCTCGATAGGATACTCCAAATCAACTTTGAATATGTAACCCGTAAGAGAGTCATCGGGAATATTGCAAATATCCAATTGTTCAAAATTTTCTTCCCATTCGAATGAGCCTACTGGTAAAGATTGACTTATAGCTGCACCGTATAAATTATTTACGTCATAGTACATAATATACGATTCCTCTTTGCTTGGATCGAAATCAGCTCCCATGTACCTATTGTTAGCCCTGGCGTATCTGTTAGAGCATTGAGCTACACCACCTCACTTCTCTGTCGCCGTCCTTCACCTCTTTTTCGAAGTTTTTGTTTAAATTTTTCGTTCAGAGATTTGAGGATTTCGATCGTTGTTAAAATTTTGATTTTCTCTTCCATCGTAAGAGTAACGTTTCTCAAAATTTTATTCAAAAGTCTAATATTTTCAATGCCAAATTTCAGGGCCCGGTGCAGTGTAATAGTGTAGAGAATCTAAATTCTATATAGCGTAACAGTTGCGTCTAAAGTTTTCAAAGATATCGGCTAAAAACGGTTTTTCACAAATATGACAAATTTTGGCCGAGTAGCACGACTGCTTTCTTACTTTGCACGTTCTTCGGTAATTCGATGAAAGTAGATAGACCACCGTGTATCGTAAGAGTAACGTTTCTCAAAATTTTATTCAAAAGTCTAATATTTTCAATGCCAAATTTCATCCATTATTCAATTTCTTCAAAAGTTTTATATGCTTCTTCTAAGAAATCGATACACATTTTCTAGAATATTCAGTTACAAGTAACAACGCAACTACATCATAAAATTAGTTTGCAACGAAAATCCTTTGAGGCAGCATCTGTGAAACTTAACCTAAAAATGGGGCATTCGCATGGGAAAGAAGGAGAACGAGAACGAGCCATGAGGGCGAGAGAACAGTTTCGACGAGATCGGTACCACGAATGGGTACGGAGCGCGGATTTACCTGAAAGACGCGATCGTATCACTTTCGATAACAACACACATTATTCGGAATGAATGAAAATTCTGCACGATCAAATCGTGATAACGCTGCGGGAGACTCTTCTGGCAATACAACCTCGCATCAAGGTCAAACAGGAAGATCTGAAAGAGGAAATCGAGCAACCAGATAACAAGTCACCCTTATTCGCTCAAATACATACTGCTGTAATCAATAAAATTTCGAATAAACCTGTATGGATAATTATTCATGTCATTGGAACCCTATACCTCAGATTTTTTGTGACAGTCTTTAGGAAACTTTCAAGGGTTAAAAAATGGAGATGGGAGGTTTCGCAGATTTCTAGGAATCGAATCGCCTACAGAGATTCGATGTCAAGGTTCATGCATCTTCCGGAATATTCCTTAGCCCTCCGACGACGACGAAGTTGCGTCGCGCGCGCTTACGAATAATTTGACACCTCGGGGAGATGAGAGTCCGCATTCTCGACGCACGATTCTGCGAGATAACGTTCGGTATTGCGCATTAGAACAACCGATACATGGATGACTTTGAACTCGACGGTGCTCTCGCACGAGGCTGGGGGATAGGGAATTCGCGAAGCTTCCCAGTGGGATGAGGAAGCTGACGAATCGTGGGATGGGGAATTCGCGAAGCTTCTCAGTGGGATGAGGAAGCTAACGAATCGGGGGATGGGGGATTCTCAGTGGGATGAGGAGGCTGACGCGCGACCACTGCGAGATAACGTTCGAGGTCAAATCGCCTGCCGTCCGAAATCTGCATGGGAAGGGTATCGTTTTTCCTGGAATCAACCTCGACGCAAAAGTCGCCGAAACCGCTTTTCGGCACTGCGCTCAAAGGGGATGTCGCTCGTCTCTCTCTCTCTGATTCGCCGATGCTACGCACTAGTCTGCGCTATGAAGTTAGGGACAAAAGTTCTGGAAAATTCCTGGAGGATTGCATCAGCGATGCTGCGCAACTCTGCGAGATAACGTTCGAGGTCAAACGGGCTGAGGGCTGACGTCCGAGACCTGCACGAACGTGCACGAGTCCGTCGAAGCTTCTGGAAGGCTTTCCGGGGTGGGGGGCAAGGGGCTGTCTCAAAACGTCGCGCGAGAGGACCGCCGGCTCTGGGAGCGAACCTTCCCGACTTAGCATGGACACGAACCGTAAAAGCTTCCAGAATGTTCTAGAAGGTTCTAGAATGTTCTAGAAGGTTCTCGATCGTGCGTAATTCCCGGAATCGTGCGCAAAATTCCCGGAATCGAGCGAAAATTCTTGGAATCGAGGGTTTCGGTGACGTCACTTCCGGAAATCGTAGAGCTCACGACGGCAACTTAGCACGGACACCCACCTTTGAAGGTTCTGGAGTGTCGGTATATGTCGATTACAGGTCTCCTGGTCCAGAACTCCCATACTTATACTACTAATAACTATCCAAAATTTTGACAGCGTGAAAGGTTTCGGACAGTAATAAGGATCGTTTACAAATGATAACAGCTTTCGATGGTTTCTTGCGGCATATCATAACGGCAAAAAATTTCCAAAAATATAAAATATTTCAGTCCATCATTCTAACGTCCAAGTATCTTATACCATTGATTCTGTTACGCAAGTGTTTTGAATTATTTGTTTCATTGTTCTGACTATCGTTCCAAATGTTAAGGTATTTCGGATCATCACTTCTTATGGTTTTATAGTAATTCTCATTACTGTTTTCTATGTTTAGCTTTTTTAACTATTCAAAGCATCTTTCCTTATGTTTAAATAGTTCAAATCATTGTTCCGTATGCTCAAATATTACTTATCATCATCTCCAATGTCTTTTTATCTTAAATAGTTGCCTGATGTATCTAAATATCCTTATTTAATATCTTGTGAGCACAGGATTATAGTTCCAGAAATAGCAGAACATCAATTATTCGAATTACGAATAAACCGAATCGCACAACTCAGAAATGCGAGTTTGGCTTTAACCCTTTCAAAGCAACGATTTTTCTTTCATTTTAAGTTGAATTATTGACGGGGAGCTCATTGATGCTTTCGCAGAGGTGTAATTTGAACGTTGGTCCAGCCATGAGTGCCGTAACTGTTATACGGGAACTGAGCTCTTGTAAATTTCAAATAAATAATTTTCCTATTAGTTCATCATTAATGATGTATAAATGAAAAGAACATTACTTTTTTGCATTCAGTTTTTATTAAGTTATGCTTATGATATATGCTAAATAAAAAATTCATTTTAGGTATGTACATGTACACTGCTGTTGGAAAGTTTCTGGACAAGACCTATAACTGCATTCAAACTCTTTTGCGAGCGTTTTTCTTGGAAAGCATAAAACTAAATTGTATTTAAAATTTTTCTACAGAACAACATATGTCCCCCCTCTTCTGAGCCCAATACGACACAAAAATACCTCAAACGTTTGTTTTCTTCAATTATTCCAAATTAATAAATCCTTCTATGAAGACTTTTCCACGGTAGTGTATATAAAAAAACAACAAAGGGCAAAGTTAATTATGGGACGCATTAAAGCCCCCACAAAATTCGTCAAGATATGCTTTTGTTGAAATATGGGGGAACGTATGCTACTGACATTGTCCTATTTTCCAATAGTGGCATGCAATTGGACTGTCCCCTGCGCAAAATTCCCGGAATCGAGCGAAAATTCTTGGAATCGAGGGTTTCGGTGACGTCACTTCCGGAAATCGTAGAGCTCACGACGGCAACTTAGCACGGACACCCACCTTTGAAGGTTCTGGAGTGTCGGTATATGTCGATTACAGGTCTCCTGGTCCAGAACTCCCATACTTATACTACTAATAACTATCCAAAATTTTGACAGCGTGAAAGGTTTCGGACAGTAATAAGGATCGTTTACAAATGATAACAGCTTTCGATGGTTTCTTGCGGCATATCATAACGGCAAAAAATTTCCAAAAATATAAAATATTTCAGTCCATCATTCTAACGTCCAAGTATCTTATACCATTGATTCTGTTACGCAAGTGTTTTGAATTATTTGTTTCATTGTTCTGACTATCGTTCCAAATGTTAAGGTATTTCGGATCATCACTTCTTATGGTTTTATAGTAATTCTCATTACTGTTTTCTATGTTTAGCTTTTTTAACTATTCAAAGCATCTTTCCTTATGTTTAAATAGTTCAAATCATTGTTCCGTATGCTCAAATATTACTTATCATCATCTCCAATGTCTTTTTATCTTAAATAGTTGCCTGATGTATCTAAATATCCTTATTTAATATCTTGTGAGCACAGGATTATAGTTCCAGAAATAGCAGAACATCAATTATTCGAATTACGAATAAACCGAATCGCACAACTCAGAAATGCGAGTTTGGCTTTAACCCTTTCAAAGCAACGATTTTTCTTTCATTTTAAGTTGAATTATTGACGGGGAGCTCATTGATGCTTTCGCAGAGGTGTAATTTGAACGTTGGTCCAGCCATGAGTGCCGTAACTGTTATACGGGAACTGAGCTCTTGTAAATTTCAAATAAATAATTTTCCTATTAGTTCATCATTAATGATGTATAAATGAAAAGAACATTACTTTTTTGCATTCAGTTTTTATTAAGTTATGCTTATGATATATGCTAAATAAAAAATTCATTTTAGGTATGTACATGTACACTGCTGTTGGAAAGTTTCTGGACAAGACCTATAACTGCATTCAAACTCTTTTGCGAGCGTTTTTCTTGGAAAGCATAAAACTAAATTGTATTTAAAATTTTTCTACAGAACAACATATGTCCCCCCTCTTCTGAGCCCAATACGACACAAAAATACCTCAAACGTTTGTTTTCTTCAATTATTCCAAATTAATAAATCCTTCTATGAAGACTTTTCCACGGTAGTGTATATAAAAAAACAACAAAGGGCAAAGTTAATTATGGGACGCATTAAAGCCCCCACAAAATTCGTCAAGATATGCTTTTGTTGAAATATGGGGGAACGTATGCTACTGACATTGTCCTATTTTCCAATAGTGGCATGCAATTGGACTGTCCCCCGTTTTGTTCACACATTGTTGCCTTGGAAGGGATCATTTAAGCCTCTCTGCATTTATGTGTTTTGAAACCGTTAATTTATCATTCTTCATGTTTTATTTCTTTTAAAAGTTTTTAAGGTTCTTATTATTATAACAGTATTAAAATGGTGTTTTTCATGAATAAGAATGTCTTCTTTTTCCTTAATCCAATGAACTGAATTTTCAATTATCCGAACCACCTCTGTCACTTATTAACCCATTTAATCGGCGTCCTGCTGTATCTTGAAACATTGATATAGATATTCAAACAGTTCTAGTCAGCATCCTTTGTAAAATTACCTCTTACAAATAACAAGCATCGAGCGACGCTATATGGAACAACTAGAAACTAGTTTTTAATAGCAGTATTAGAACTATATTTTTGCGAGGATAAACAAAAACAGTATTTTTGCACCAAAATAGTATTGATTATAAATTATATAAATTATATGTATAAATAATTGTGATTCTTAAAAAATTATGTACAATTCTATTTGGATAAATGATAATGATTGTTTATTCATATATTCAATTGTAGCCATTGAATTAAGTAATGGTGAAAGTGAAATTGAAACATTTACATGACACGAATTAGACGATTTTTGCATTATATTTTTTCAGGTTCCATCCAATCATAGAGGTCCAATTATAACAATTGCTTTGGCTGGACACTTTTTGCATGGAGAAAATCAACGGTCTTTAAGATTTAAGCAATTTTTAGTACAATTTCCCTCTTGGACAGTTGTTACACCATGGACGGCAACATATACTTCGTGGGAATTTTGAAGTTGTTCTTATAGAAGTCATTAGCAAGAAGTGTTGTAGTTACCATCAATTTAATGTTTAGGTACTATTTCTGCAGATGTGAAACACAGTTAAAGTAAAACTTCATCCAATATAACAATGTTTTTTTTTTTTTAGAAATTATTGGAAAATCACATGTACTTTACTTTCTGTCTGCTGTCTATTATGAATGGCTAATTTACTTAAATACTGAAAACGTTTATTTATTTGAACGAAAGCCAAAAATAAACAAAATACAGAGAGAAACGAATGCTTATAACATTGATTGTTATGAATAATAAGATTAGGTGCTTACAGTGCACGTTCACATTACTAGTAACAGAAATTAATATGCAATCAAAAATAATAACATTGTGAATATTGCGAAATAGATTTATTACACAGAAATTACTATTAAAAGGTGTTTTTTGCGACGATTTCTAATGTTTCTATCGATGTTATAGTTTCCATTTAATCTCTTCTTATGATTTTTGAAATATATTAAATATGCAGATACAATCAGCTTTAATAGAATGAATTTTCATATTAACGTTATAATTATAATAGTAATTGAAAGTTCTTGCATCTTTGTCGAGTTTAAGGGATAAAAAAGACACATACTGTGAAAGTGCACACTTAAGAAAGATTATTGCTTAACAAGAAACAGTTGCCTGACATCAAAATATTTGCTTCCTATTAGAAGATGGCCCAGTTGAATAATGAGTATCTGTTAGTGTATTTAATCGATTATCATAGATTGTTTCTCGTAACACTTGCTGTTATTTCTAAAACATTTCAGAATTGGAGTATTTACATTCGATAAAGCCATACAGAATGTTATCAATTATATGCTTTAAAAAGTTGTATCGAATTGCTATTGCGTAGCACGATGTTTGTGTGTAGAGAGCTATTAATTACGAAAAGAAAACATATTATATACATATTTCAACCCTAGAATGCGTAGCAGGCTGATGTGAATCCTTTGTAGCAATTGTTTCACTGTATAGCTGTACTGAAAAATATTCTAAAGTTAATAAGATTTGGTTTAGAATTTCGACATGTATTATATGCCGTTATTATACTACCAAATAAGAATATTTCTGTTAATCTGACAATATATCACACAATATTCAATATAATAACCTGAATAGAAAAGTGTTCTTAAGCGAAAAACGAAGTTCGTAGATAGTTTCATAAATTAAACATAAATGTATTGCTTAAAAAAGTAGTTACCTATGATAAAGGATTAGAAAGTTATGTTGTATTGCTTACCTAATTTTTCATAATTGTAGAAAAAGATACGTCGCAATGTTTTGATATCGATTTATTGCCTTTGCAAATACATTATACAACATTACGGTAAGTCTGCTATAATAATACATCTATTAAAATAATTTACAATAAGGCATAGCGATATATCAATAATGTGAAACGTGAGGAAGGTTTTAACATTGTTATTCTTGACTTTTTATTGTTTGGTTAAAAACATTAATGCTCTCGCATTCTTCATTTTGTAAAAAAGAGAAATAAATTCGATTTTGAATTAAAGACTATCTGCAGTTCAAATAACGTCTAAAAGAAGTGAAGTAATTTCTGGTCTATAATATTACTATGGTTGTTATTACGTGTCTTTCGCTTTCGTACATTATTCTTGAATTTAAGAATTTTGCTACACTTAATTAGAATATATCACACTTGCTTATCATATATAACAATGTAGTACTATCAATATTTTGTCAAGAGATAGGAAATAGAAGAATGTAATTCTTTAAAATAATAATTTGGCTGTAGTTCCGAAAACCGCATATCTCCGAACAGTATGGTTTTTTGTATTCTCATGTACTTTGACGTGCTTATGACGAATATAATAGTGAAAATACCTGAAAATTAATTTAAAAAAAGGTCATTTTTCAAGAAAAAAAATAGTTTTTTGATGTTTTTTCAATAAATATTGATTTTAGAGAAAAAAGGTTTAAGTAAAAATTGTAGCTTGTAAAAAACTACATCTTTTATATCCTAAAAACTATTATTTTTCGAGAAAAATGAGATAATGTTTAGAGAAACAAACATTCATAGAAAGGAATTGTAATAAAGAATAATTATGATTGATAGATTTTGTTACTACTATTTCATTAGTTTCTGTTGTCCCAAATCGTAGTAAGTAGTAATAGATCCGCTATAGCGAGACCTGGGGGCGTGGTTAAGTAGGGGTGGGGGTGAGTCCCAAAAGTATTACGGTTAAAATTTTTTCGTTTCAAACTCGACGTCCGAAAAGTTTAGCGAATGAAATTTTTTCATTTTAAACTCGACGCCCCCAAAAATTTAGCGAAAGAAATTTTTTCGTTTCAAACTCGACGCCTCAAAAGTTTTACGACTGAAATTTTTCAAAAATGGGAAGTGGAAATTTTTCTGTACGAAAACTAAGCGGTAGCAGTAAAACTATCAGACAAAACGATATATCGGGAAGTAAAAAGGAAAATTAAAAGACAAGCCTACATCTTGATAAAAAAAAAGAGGCGCCGACCAGTCGCTGAGACATTTTTTTTGTGCAACGAAAATTTTCTGAAATCGCGGAGAAGAACTGCAACGAATGGCTAGGATTTCTGGAGCCTTCACATTTCAGCCAGACAATTTAACGCTCCTAGACGACCACGTGTTTCGTAGACAAAGAATTTTAACCCACAATAGTAAGGGTAGTTACCTAAGTAAAATTTAAGATTGACTTTAAGATATGTGTCAAAAAATAAATTAGGTTTGTAAACGCTTTGTAAAACTGTCTGCAGAGTGAATAAAGATAAACTTTCATCATGAAGAGAACCGCAAGATGCAATAAACATGGCCCTCTCGAGACAGGAAAAGAATATTGGAAAACGGTGCGTGATGTGCTTATGCGAAGAATCGAAAAAAGGGAAAGGATGGCCTGGTTGTGGTACGAGGGATGTATAAAGGCTCCCTGGGCATTTGATATTTTTGATTTGCATTTCTTATTCGCAATGAAAATACATTCTGCAACAGGCCCTTTTGAAGACTGGGGAGTTAAATACTTTGAAGAATAAGGATAATGGAATAAAGTCAATAATTTATGTTATACAATCTGTTTTTATTTACTCTTCATACAATTTTTCTATGCTTTAATTTAAGGCATACAATCATCCCAGGTAAAACTACAATCTAAACGCTCGAGTAAACTATTTACTAAGTCGTGTATCGCTAATGCTATCGGGAAGTAAAAAGGAAAATTAAAAGACAAGCCTACATCTTGATAAAAAAAAAGAGGCGCCGACCAGTCGCTGAGACATTTTTTTTGTGCAACGAAAATTTTCTGAAATCGCGGAGAAGAACTGCAACGAATGGCTAGGATTTCTGGAGCCTTCACATTTCAGCCAGACAATTTAACGCTCCTAGACGACCACGTGTTTCGTAGACAAAGAATTTTAACCCACAATA
>NW_014332782.1:22547-25092 GCF_000341935.2 Cephus cinctus
GAGAACCGCAAGATGCAATAAACATGGCCCTCTCGAGACAGGAAAAGAATATTGGAAAACGGTGCGTGATGTGCTTATGCGAAGAATCGAAAAAAGGGAAAGGATGGCCTGGTTGTGGTACGAGGGATGTATAAAGGCTCCCTGGGCATTTGATATTTTTGATTTGCATTTCTTATTCGCAATGAAAATACATTCTGCAACAGGCCCTTTTGAAGACTGGGGAGTTAAATACTTTGAAGAATAAGGATAATGGAATAAAGTCAATAATTTATGTTATACAATCTGTTTTTATTTACTCTTCATACAATTTTTCTATGCTTTAATTTAAGGCATACAATCATCCCAGGTAAAACTACAATCTAAACGCTCGAGTAAACTATTTACTAAGTCGTGTATCGCTAATGCTACTAATTCTATGGAGAGATGATTAAATATGCAATGCGAACGAAGAAGATCTGCTACAGTGCTAGGCGTGATATTCGAAATTTTACCGCTTTCAAAAGCCCCTGTAATCTCATTCAAAAAACTATTACGAGTACGTATCTTAGTAGTATAATGATCATCAGCGAGCATTAGATAGGAACATATACATGATTCTAATTTCAAAAGTTTTTCAAAACACTGCCTCTTAAAATCAATACTATTTTTCCCCGATGTTATTTTTATTGCGCGGTCACCGTATAATTCACATAATATAATATTACAATTTGCGAGGGGTATCGTAGACCATTAATTATTTTTTGTAACAATATCTATAAAATGGGCTATGAATTTCTCAGAGTGTTCGAGAAGAAGTCGCTAGTCCAATGGCAGAAGCGTAACGACATCCCCTCTACAACCAAGGAGTTGTAAAGTCGGTTGATATCCATTGTGAATGTCTAGCCCCACGACGATACGCTTCTGATTGTTTAAGTTGTATACAGTTTGCATCATCAGCAATGGTGATGGTTTTGGAACATGTGGCAATGTAGATGTAGAAGGCGGGGCATTCACACCCACAGATCTTTTAAGCGGCATCCTGTTTTCTCCTTCATTAAGTGCTACCTTTTTTCGTTTACAATCGCCTTCGTTTTCCTTATTTTTCCTCTTCCCATTTTCCACGTCAGATGTTTCCGCAGGTAGTGATTCTTTTAAGGCCAGACGATCAGGTCTATCTATACCTTCAGGCCGTTTTACACCCCCAGCACAATAGACTGGAGACATTTTCGTACAGACTTTTTCCAAACGTTGAGATTGCTCGTACATTTGAGGGTTCGCACACAATATCCAATGTTCAACGCCATCGCACTTCTCTTCATGGTATAAAGCGGCGTGAGTAGCTGGACAATCCCAGTCAGAACTTTGAGAGTTGACCATTTTAACAAGGATATCTGAGATGTAACTAAAAATGTTTGTTACTGATTGAAGATCCTGGGAAACGACGCTTCTTATAGGGCTAGAGCATCATCCCCACTCTCTATCCACCATCCCTACATAATAATAGAAACTGGTAGCAATACGAAATCTTAAAAATACTTTCTTAGTATTTAATCTCGACACTTTGAAAAACTTTATAGTTTTCTAGTACGTATGATTGTGTTAAGTTATGGATCCCCGCTGAGTTCACCCGTGGTCGGCCATTGTGGCAGGACCTAGTTCATGCGGAAAAAGCTATTTCGTTAAAAACTTTATAAATTACATCGAGGATATGAGCGATGTTAAATTTTCTAGAATTGTCTGATATTATTCCGAATCACAGCCTCTCTATCGTTCTTAGGAGTTGGAGAGTGTTGAGTTTCAGGAAGGGTTACCTTCCTGCTTAGACTTTACCGGAGAACAACCCATACTAATAATTATAGACGACATGATGCGGGAATCTGATGAGCAGATAGTTGATATTTTTACAAAAGGTTGTCATCATAAAAACTTAAGTGTATACTTCATTAATCAAAATATTTTTCACCAGGGACGAGGTCAGCGTGATATATCTTTAAACGCTAACTATATTGTCCTTTTTAAAAACCCACGAGACCGAGCACAGATTCAACATCTTGCACGTCAGATGTATCCAACCAATCCCAGATTTCTTCAGCATGCTTATTACGACGCGACACTGATACCTCACAGCTATTTACTTCTGGATCTCAAACAGGCCACACCTGAATGTATCCAACCAATCCCAGATTTCTTCAGCATGCTTATTACGACGCGACACTGATACCTCACAGCTATTTACTTCTGGATCTCAAACAGGCCACACCTGAAAATTGTCGAGTGCGAACGTGTTTATTTCCAAACGATCCAAACGATCACATCCACACACTGCAGGCTCTATGTAAATTAGCACCGGAACATCGGCGTGCTGTACTCAAAGTAGCAGATTCAAAGTTGGTTCGTGTTATCTGTGAATGCGCTCTTAATCTCCTACACGGTGGGGTACCACTTACTTCCGAAGAGAAAAAACATTTGGATAAACATAAAAAAATTCTTCGTAAACTGGCATGTAACAAGGGTACCTGGAACGGAAAGGAGAAATTACTCATTCAAAACTTAATCTCCTACACGG
>NW_014332782.1:25114-34678 GCF_000341935.2 Cephus cinctus
CAGGCTCTATGTAAATTAGCACCGGAACATCGGCGTGCTGTACTCAAAGTAGCAGATTCAAAGTTGGTTCGTGTTATCTGTGAATGCGCTCTTAATCTCCTACACGGTGGGGTACCACTTACTTCCGAAGAGAAAAAACATTTGGCTAAACATAAAAAAATTCTTCGTAAACTGGCATGTAACAAGGGTACCTGGAACGGAAAGAAGAAATTACTCATTCAAAAAGGATCAGGCTTCTTGCCTTTATTGTTAGGACCTTTATTAGCGGTTCTCGCTTCAAAAGTATTTGGAGTAAATAATTGAAAGATGGAACATGCCAAGAAGATGGTTTTGATCCTGCATGAAACTGTGGAGAATTGGCAGCGGGGACCACTCCCGAAAGAACGCGATCATTTCCTTGAAATGGACCGAGACATGGATGAAATATTACGATCCAAACTGCAAGCTGACGAAAAATGGAAACGCTACAATCAGATTCTACAGCGATATTTATTTTTTGCTAAAGATTCGAGAAAAACGATAGCACTCCCCATAGTGGATAATGCGGAATCGCCAGCGCCAATAGTACCAACAATCACCAGCAACGAGGAGGAACAGGAACCCCTAAAAGACGATCTAGTATGTAATGTTATCGAGAGTGTGCAACCGGCAGGCAGACCTTAGATTTTTAATTATTATTTTCAATATCGATTCTCTAGGTGGTATAGAGGATCAAATGAAAACAATATCTAGGTTAAGTGTTAAGACGTTAAAGTTCTATAGTTTAACCTAAAATACACATACATAACCTTAATGATGTTCATTTTGCATTTAAATGAGGTTAGAAAACCGACTTAGCCGTAAGGAAAATAAGAATTTCACTCATTATAAGATGCGTTATAGTTATGACCTAAATGGATACTTAGGCATGATATGAGTGTCATTCTAGTACAAAATATATATATGATGTAACTCAAAGTAGGGTTAATATCCTGTTATCTATACAATGTACGATATTTTATGGTGGAGATAGAAATCTCTGATAAACATAAATATTTTATAACTACCGTCCATTAGCGTCTCATAACTGTAGTGTTGTGACGTGCAGGGCGTTATCACACGCCTAACAAAGTTAATCTCCCACGCTATTCGTGGAAGTTTATATTTATTTTTGTTCCGGGTAAGTTTTTGACTGCCGTCCTATACAGGCCCGGTCCTTTGGATTGCCGTTAGGTGGAGGAATTGGTGTATGGTCTATTTGAATCAAAGATGCAGTGATCCCAATGAAATGATGAGAATATATTGTTACAACCCAATTTTGCTTAAGTGCTAGTTATTAAAATAGAAAATGATGAAAGTGCCAGATGGTCTTATAGCTAGGTTACAATGATCTCGTAATGCCGTGTCCACACTCACTCTTGCGTACTCACTCTCATACATTCATTCGGCGTGCAACGTTAGACGCCCACGCTGCCTTGGTGTTGGCAATTCTTCTTCACACGACTCGGGATCCTTCACTTTGGTCGTTACTTAAACTACACGACAATATTGTTCATGGCAAAAATCAGAATACTAACATCTAAACTCACATTGACTGATACGCTACGCGTGCAACTCGTAGGGCTCGATACGTCTTAATCGACTTACATACGGCGATAGGTAACAATACGCGGACCTCCCGTGAGAATGATAGCCGCCGCGCGATGCAATTTTTGAGGAGCTATTCCAGCCCGAACTATGCGCTCTGGTGTGTATCTGGAGACTGTTTTGCCTTCCCTGGTCCATCCTACTTTCTGCTGAAAGTAGGTGGACAGGTAGGGGCAAATTTTACTAATTCAGCGGTTTTACCCGCTCGCGTGAGTCCTGGAATTTACAGTTTACACGTTTCGGCACGTTCTTAGTGCGATAGGACCGGAAGCTAGCTCCCTCACATTTTGCTGGAGTCGGCATTTCCGAGTTCGCGATGGTTTCTCTGTTGCATATGTGTGTGCGAGATCCAAGTCCAAAAGGCACGGCACGTGACAGTGTGAGCGCAAAGATACTATTAAACAATAGGATAAGTTAATAACAAAGGAGTTTTGTTGTAACCATGAGTTTACTATTGTTTAAACAAAATAACCAATATTACGTTCATTTAGACTTAAGGTTGCCTAAACTAAGCTAGTGAAGGCGAAAAACCTGTAAATTGTCCAACGGATATAGAGTTTTATTGTATAACCGGTTTGAACCGGATATAAGTGGTTCTAAAAGGTCAAGACGCAATAACTCGCAGAGCCTAAACTAATTAAGTTATACCAAAATCATTTGTCATAGATTGTTACGAATAACTTAAACATAATAATTCTGATGTTGTATTGTTTATAACAAATAGCAGTTAAAAGTTTTATTGTTCAAGCTTTAGGTTAGTCCGGGGATAAATTTACCTCTCATTTGCTGGTCTTAATTTAATAATATTAAGGTTGACAGAACGTAAATTCATGATGGTCATTGTTTACAAAAGTTTTAAAGTACAATTTGTTAATTAATAAAGTTAACAACAAATTGATAGTCATATTAATTTTCTAGAGTCATTGACATATAAATGCCGTTGGTTAAATTCGATTCGAGTTAACAAACAAAAAGTTTTAATGTCGAGCAAACTGGTTTGAACCGGATTTTGTCCGTTACAAAGCCGGGAAAACTGGATTTCCTTCTCATAAGTCGAATTGGCATAAGAAAGCCGTAGACAGTCGAAAGAAAGAGATTGCTACTTTAATTGTTTATAACAATTAAAGTAATTTTTATTTAAGACCGCTAGACATGAATTAACGTTCATCTTTTAATCTATAAGGTTAAATAACAAATATCACGTCGTTAAATTTGTATAAAAGTTATTTATTCAATAATTTTATAGACGACATACATATTGTTAACAAATACAACTATGTAATAATTAAGGTTCATTAGGAAGCTTAGATCATAAGACTAAGTGATTAAGATTAATGTTCACCATATTATATTATAAACAACATAGTTGTAATGTTTTCACCGCTAAGTGGTGGGAGCGAGTCAGGGGAACCCCTACTTGGCTATATAAGCGAGCGCTCACAACGCTCAGGAGTTTAGTCGAGTTGCGTGCGTCCAAGGTGTACTACCACCGCGTCGTGGACATACAACTTTTATATACGCGCTGTGATTTATTTGTATAGTAATTACGTGTGTGGGGATACTGGAAAGGTGAATAAATAATATTATTGTGTTTATTACTTAATTATTATTTTATTTATTTATACATCCAACCCAATAGTATTTTACATTGCGGGAGGGTAAATTTTCTAGTTATCACATAATTTTTGGGTCTAAGGGTCTCATGTACGAACAGTTTCTGGGGAATCAACACCATTGTTTTATTTAAAGATAATTCAATAAAGGGGTCAGTGATTGAAGTGAAAAGGATACAATGACAGGTCGAATCTTGATTGATCGACGAATTAACTGAAGCTGGTCTGGAATTATAACACTTGCTGGAACTACCTGAAAATAAAGGAAAGAGGATTAATTAACTATACTTACCTGGAACTGCTGCATCGGAAGGAGACGCCGGAACACCTGGAATAAAATAAAGTTAATTTAATCTCGCATACGCAAATTGAATACCACGGAAGACGTGCAGAGGACAATCACCTGAAACTTCCACCGAGAGCCTGTAGATACTTTGTTGCCATAACAGGAACGAGCGAGGGACGAGGGGATTCAACGAATAGTGCATCTATCTGGAACAGTAGGTCATCTGGACGTTAATCTTGTGGAAGTGGAACACGCAGACTGGCTCAAAAAATCCTTGCCTATTAACGGTCAAATAGGCTGGCGGCCGTGTAAACACCTAACATCGAACCGTGGACCGCATATTCTCGAGGAAGGGGTGTCTTTTAAAGAGGATACGTTGAATCAAGAAGAATTCCATCTGCGATTGGGATCAGCTTTAAGTAGCTTTTCAACATACAAATACCAAAAAACGGTTACAAGTGTACCTCAAAAATGTCGACGTAAGGCTGAACTTTTGGCTAAACATTTGCTGTCTCACAGTCCTGTATCGTGGAAGCCAAATGGGAAAGTATTTATAGATGGTACCGAGGTACTCGGAGCGAATATTATTGATTTAGTTAACGATGCTATCAGAAGTAGAAAGAACTCTAACCTAATCGGATGGGAGCAGTTTGTCGAAGTATGCCATAAAGGTAACATACCGCATGAGTTTATAGGAAACTTAAAGATATTGAATTCTATTCGCACGAAGAAACAGTTCGATGTGTCGGGAATTAGACAAATTGGGCGCAGTGATTCGGATGTGGGGATAAAATCTTCTCACAGTAGTACAACTCAGCGACATCAGAGCTTGAAGAAAAAAACGGTCATCTACACTCACTAGCACCGAGAGACCATCACGATCGCCATCTCCAGATCGAACACCCGGTAGAGCACTTGCAAGATCATCACCATGAGGCTTTGAAGGGAAGAGGAAGTATTGTACAACGCCATTAGTAACACCACGCGAAATTAAACAACGAAAATATAGCCCCAACTATGAAACTTGGAAGACCTTGAAACTAATGCAAAAGAAATGATTGAACAAGTGTATTATAACGCTGCACATCCTGCAGGTTATGGTGGAATGAGGCTTTGAAGGGAAGAGGAAGTATTGTACAACGCCATTAGTAACACCACGCGAAATTAAACAACGAAAATATAGCCCCAACTATGAAACTTGGAAGACCTTGAAACTAATGCAAAAGAAATGATTGAACAAGTGTATTATAACGCTGCACATCCTGCAGGTTATGGTGGAAGTGTAAAATTGAAAAACTTTTTAAATAAAAAAGTCAAAACAAAACATATTGATCATTGGTTAAAAACAACTGACGCTTACACCTTCCATAAACCCATCCGCAGAAAATTTTCCAGAAGTCATTACGATGTAACGACCATCGATGATTTATGGTAAGCAGATCTAATTATTTTACAATCCCTTAAAAGTTTAAATGATGATTACACTTGTCATGTGACAGTCGTTGACGCTCTTAGTACGTACGCATGGGTAGTTCTGCTAAAACATAAAACAAATAACTCTATAATCGCAGCATTTAAACATATTTTTGAGGATAGTGAACGCAAGCCTGAAAGTCTGCAGACCGATAAGGGAAAAGAATTTGTCGGACAGAAGTTTCAGAAATGTTTAGAAAATGAAAATGTATATTTTTATACTACACAGGATCCTGACGCGAAAGCGAGTTTAGTTGAACGTTTTAATAGAACTCTTATGGAAAAACTATACAGATATTTCACACACAAAAATAGTCAACGATATATCGACGTAATTCAAGACCTGGTTAAGGGCTACAACGCATCTATCCATTCAACGATGCGTATGAGACAGAGAGATGTTAATTTGTACAATGCAGTCAGAGCTTATAAGAATATGACGAGTAAATTTTTAACTCATGATTTGCGTCCTAAAATTAACATTGGTGGGTATCACCAATGTTAATGTTTCTAAAGAAAAAGGAATATTCGATAAGGGCTATAAAAGCAACTGGACTGAGGAAATATTCAAAGTAGTGCGCATACTTAAACATCGGCGGCCTATTGTATAAACATTGGAGGATCTTGCCGGTGAAACAATTACCGGTAGTTATTACGCTGAAGAATTACAAAAGATAATTAAAGGGGAGGACGACATATTCCTTATAGATAAAATCATTGACTCAAAGGGGAAAGGTCGTAGTCGACAAGTGTTAGTCAAGTGGAAGGGGTATCCCTCAAAGTTCAATTCTTGGATTTTAGCCGATAGCATAGATACATCGAAGTAAATGAAAGTTTCTATTTAACACTATGTTCGAACAGTTCAACGTCTTACTATCCAGAAAACACAACAACACGATTCACTACACAATTGCCTGATGCCATTAATTTGAAAAGCGAATGGGAAGCAGCTCTAGTTAAAACTCAAATACCGATAACTTTCATTGCTATCAAAAATAGTCATATAGGTCAAACCGATTTGACGCCTGCAGTAAAAGAGCTTCAAAAACCTGAGAATAATAAGACTCAGAAGGGAAGTTTTCAAAAAGGTGATGAACTTAAGAAAATGGCGCGTTTTCAAACAGTAAACACTGCTAAGAGCGGTGGTATTAGGAAAAATATTACGTCAATACTGAGACGTTTCGTGATTTTCAAGTGTTAGGAATCACGAGACTTTTTATAGGGTTTGTGCACTGGGCAGGCGTCTTTAGAAACAATTTAGACACTTGAGTTTGTGAAATAATAAAATAATGATATATTGTCCTATAAATTACAGACTATGTAACCTTAATATTCTATTTTGGTATTTCTCTCACACACATACACACACTTTATAATTGTCTCTAGTTTGTCCGTAATACCACAAGCGACAAGAAGTATTTGTGTTTACTTGACTATCTCTGTTAGCCTTTTGGTTTGGAGAGAGGTAGCTGGAATCACAATACAGCAGATTGCACAATGCGTCCGAAGACCGTGGTCCAGTTGAAGGTTAGGACGATAATTCTTCGGGACCCACAGGTGATCACGATGATCCCCGTTCGCCGAGCAAATTATCTTTGGGTGGGGATGAGAGTGCTATCACCACAATACAGCAGAGTGCACAATGCGTCCGAAGACTGTGGTCCAGCGGAAAATAGGTGTTGTAAAGATCAGAACCCACAGATGGTCGCAATGACCCCCGTTCGCTGTATCTTCACTTCGGAAGGATTTTTGGTGAGGTGAATTCAGGAGCGCTGCGGCAGGAATTCTTTTAGAGGAGTGCAGGCTCTTTTTAATAATTGAACTTTTTATAGCTTCTACTTCTTCCTGTCGTCTAGTGGTCTACAAGTATCTAGTTGATTCGTCTAGAGAGACACGAATGAATCGAGTGAATTCCTATCGAGGAAGCCGCTGCTTATATCCTCGGTAGGAATACGTTAAAACTAGTGGGGATAACGATTTTTATCCACCCGAGGTGTTAACGTCACTTTTTGGATCTACTATTTTGATTTGATTATTTGATTTGACTAATTGGATTACCGGTTTCTTCAAGTACCGGCTTACTGGTATTTCTATTGTATTCTAGAGTTTCCAGAAGACCTCAGCAAAATATTAGGATTTTCAATTTCAACATTCTTCTTAAGTCCTACAGGCATCAACTTTGTAAAAGCAGAAAACGCTGGCTGTATCACTCGAGGATTGCCGGGCCAGCTCTTTATATATTCAGACATAATTCTTCCCCATGTAGTCAGCGATATTCATGCTCCACTCTTACGCATTGTCGAATGTGACGCTCAAACACATCCTTTTGGGAGTACCCAGTCTAAGACTTTCGCCATGCCTCATTACTACCCCATATTGGTGGTTTAATTAAATCAATCGAAACTGTTATAAGCGTTCAGGCTGGTAGGCCAGTGCCATTTGAATATGGTACATTGACGGTTACATTACATTTTCGACGTCGTCACAACAATTGAAGACATTATGAACGCTTATGAGGAATATTATCTGAACCAGGTAGGCGGTAGGGTAGACGTTGTATACGCTGGTGCTCCTTACCTAAGGGGTCATGGTTTAGGATCGTTTATGGCTCGATTATTTAGACACGCGTTGCCCCTGATTACTAAGGGGGTTAAAGCCGTAGGAAAAGAGGCTCTTCACGCAGGACTTAGAGTCGTGAGCGATGTCGAAAATAAGACACCGTGATGCGTTACGTAACAGGTTTAAAGAATCAAAAGCAAATTTAAAATGAAAAGCGGCAGAAAAACTTGATGATCTGATGAAAGGTTCTGGTTATAAATCATTACCTCGGAAGCGCAACGTTCAGTTTGTTACCGTACCTCCGGGAAGACGTTTCACTACAGGAGGTAATTCAAAAAATAAAATTACTAAAAAGAAGAAGCAGTCTAAAACATTGAAAAAGAAAAAGAATACTTTCAAGAAAAAAACTATTGAGAAAACTCGAGATATTTTTGAATAATTACAAAAGTAGAAATGTCGTTCCTACATTCGCATTCAGACGAATGTGTAAAAACAGAACTGGATCTTTTTAAAATACCACCTACGCAGACGTCTATTGAGAGTGGCAATTGGATACATTATAAACCAGTTTCATCACTTTCCGATAATGCCCCTATCGAATTTTCCATATCAGGGCATGGAGATGAGTATATTGATCTAGCCCATACTTTTTTATACCTGGAAGTTCAGGTAAAGCCCACTGCCCAGCCTACAGCAACAGACAAAGTGGCACCTGTCAATAATTTTTTACACAGTCTCTTCAGTCAAGTGGATGTATTTTTTAATCAAAAACTGGTATCACCACAAAGTAACACATACCCATACAGAGCATACATTGAGAATACTTTAAACTATGAGTCTACAGCGAAAAATACACACCTCACGGCAGGCCTGTACTATCCCCAATCACCAGGTGCTTTTGACGACATTACCAAATCTATTGCTAGCGGAAACGCTGGTGTTTTAGCAAGTTCCATCAAAGATGGCAGAATACTCGATCTCATTGGACCGTTACATTGTGACGTTTTCAACCAGGAGAAATATTTGTTAAACGGCGTTGACATGCAGCTACGGCTTGTTAGATCTAAAGATAATTTCTGCTTAATGCAATCTGGAACTGGGTCCATATCACAGAAGCTACGCTACTCGTGCGGAAAGTGAAAATCAGTCCGATGATTCTTTTAGCTCATGCTAAAGCTCTGGCTCAGACACCTGCGAAGTACCCCATAACAAGAGTCGAAGTAAAATCTCTTTCTATACCTGGCGGTATACAGCGAGAGACTCTCGACAATGTTTTTATGGGTCAATTACCGAAACGAATCATCGTAGGCTTTGTCACAAATAAGACTTTCAATGGAGCACCTGCCAAAAATCCGTTCAATTTCCAACATTTCAACATGAATAATCTATCGCTCTATATTGATGGCGTTCAAATACCCAGCAGGGCTAGGTCCATATCACAGAAGCCATGCTACTCGTGCGGAAAGTGATAATCAGTCCGATGATTCTTTTAGTTCATGCTAAAGGTCTGGCTCAGACACCTGCGAAGTACCCCATAACAAGAGTCGAAGTAAAATGTTGACATGCAGCTACGACTTGTTAGATCTAAAGATAATTTCTGCTTAATGCAATCTGGAACTGGGGCCATATCACAGAAGCTACGCTACTCGTGCGGAAAGTGAAAATCAGTCCGATGATTCTTTTAGCTCATGCTAAAGCTCTGGCTCAGACACCTGCGAAGTACCCCATAACAAGAGTCGAAGTAAAATCTCTTTCTATACCTGGCGGTATACAGCGAGAGACTCTCGACAATGTTTTTATGGGTCAATTACCGAAACGAATCATCGTAGGCTTTGTCACAAATAAGACTTTCAATGGAGCACCTGCCAAAAATCCGTTCAATTTCCAACATTTCAACATGAATAATCTATCGCTCTATATTGATGGCGTTCAAATACCCAGCAGGGCTCTTCAACCTGCATATGATAAAGAGTTATCAGTCCGAAACTATGGGATACAAGTGAAGTC
>NW_014332782.1:35004-41654 GCF_000341935.2 Cephus cinctus
CGGACAGTACTGTCTGATGTTTTTGTATTACAAGTCCCGCGGATACACGATGCAACAGTTTCAAGACTTTTTTTCAACAAATTATAATAAGAACGATGATATAGTTAGAAAATTTTACGGAAGAATTAAGAAACACACCAATAAAACGCATCATTGTACTCAAAGCTGTCGATCTTACTTATAATAAATATATTATACCTCGAAAATTATTATTATTATTATCATCTAGACTCTACATATTATTATTATTATTATTATTATTATTATTATTATTATTATTATTATTATTATTATTATTATTATTATTATTATTATTATTATTATTATTATTATTATTATTATTATTATTATTATTATTATTATTATTATTATTATTATTATTATTATTATTATTATTATTATTATTATTATTATTATTATTATTATTATTATTATTATTATTATTATTATTATTATTATTATTATTATTACTATTACTATTATTATTATTATTATTATTATTATTATTATTATTATTATTATTATTATTATTATACAAATTATTTTTATTACTACTACTATTACTAGACTTACATAGGTATATTTCTCACCGCTTCCTCGATATTTAACAAATTTTCTAATGCCTCCTCTACCTCCGGAGACATTAGAAGCATATCACTTTCGGGGTATAGAGGAAGCGGTGGCGACGCCGGTTCCGTTTTTATTATTGCCTCATCGTCATATATTGTTATAACCGGCGGCTGGAAAATTTTATCTTGCAGCGCCGTAAGTTGGGCGCATACAGTATCCAGCTTTTGGCGCATAATAGTAAACTCGTCCTGATTGCAGGATTTTTTTACTATAAACAGGAATAATAAGTATTAAATGAAATTCTTGTTAATAAAAAATATAATATAGCTATAGAACGTACCATTTTTAGACTCTACTTCCTCCTCGTAGAGTCTTTGCACACCTCGTTGTGGTTCAGGTGTAAATAACGCCGGTGTTGGTAGTGATGGTGGTGATGATTATGATTGTTGTGGTGGTGGTGGTGATGGTGGTGACGAGAGTGGTGAAACTGGTGATGGTGATGACGATGACGATGATGACGATAATGATGATGGTGATGGCGATGGAGGTGACAGTGATGGTGCCGATACTAATGTCAATGCTGGTTCCTCATGAACGAGAACTATTGTCTTAATATTAACACCTGATTTTGTTTCAATAGCTATGAATAAATTTATGACGTTAGTACGAATGTTATTAGACAGAGAAATAGAAGTACACTAGCTACCACTTGAGCACCACTTACCATGGCTTCTGATCACTCGCACTGGACTATCTTTATCTTCACCACGAATTTTTAACGCGTCGTGGCATAAGGCAATCGTCCCCTGGTGTTCCATGCACCCCTTTTTATACCATTGGACTATTTTTGGTATCTTCGCGTTTTCAAAAATCCTGCGTAATACCCTCGAATCTCGGCCAGAATCGTTTGACCGATGAAACTCTTGGCACATCAACTCCTTGAGGAGAGATGTTACTGAATAGTAGCGTAAATTTTTTTTAAGTCTCGCTCCATTGTATAGCTTTTTTCGTTAATTTTAGATGCTGCCACTATGCGGTGTTTGTAACTAGTACTGGAGTGCTGTACCATCTCTATCCACTATTTATAAAAACGGATGAACTACCCCTACCACACAGTGGTCAAAAAATGTGACCATCCCTTCCACAGACCTACAAGTCTTTTCCTTATTATTGCACAATTGGGTGATGCAATAGGTCCTAGGATTTTTGGGGGTGGTACAGTTTTAGATAACTGTCTTGGGAAAAATCGTGCACGCCCAGTTTAAGAAGGAAAACGTTAAAGCCTGTGAACACTTTATTTACTTTTTATTATTCCTTAAAAAGTGTACATAGTCGTAGGACATTACCATAGTCTAAAATTACATAAATTTACAACATACCGTATGGTACTGAATCGTAGTTATCAACTAATCGTCGCTTCACAAAATTACTCTTAAACGTTTTTGTTTCGTTTCGTGCAATGACATCGTGCATTGGGGTTCGTCTTAAGGATTTATAAGAAAGAACCACCTCCTCGTCTCCTTCGGGCGAGATACCAGTAGTTGCAAAAGATTTTAATGGTCAAAGTTGATGCTTTTCGTATTTGCATAGTTAAGACTAATACCCTTAACTTTACAAATATAATCGGTAACACCTTTAGGGGTTTCAACTTTGTACGCATAGCACTTGGGACCACACGATGCACACTCGCTTATATAGCTACCTTCTCTGTAATCTTCTAATTCATCGGTTAAATCCCCTAAATTCGTCCCTGTTTCTAAATCTTTAGAATCAGGAGTGTTCGATCGAATGAAATTGACACTATCCGTATCGTAATACAAGCATTGTCTACCAATCTTCTCAAGCAGAGCATACAGTCATAGTCTAGCCTGAGCTGTTGTGTACGCGGCAATAACAACGTTCGTAATTCTCGAGGGTTCGATAGTATCATCTACGTTACACCAGTTAATATATACCACATCATCGCTTAGCGGGAGAACACTAAGTATCTCTTTTTTAGGATTGCTAACTGTCTCGAGGAATGTTTTGCCATCGGTTACAATCGTTGTTTTTGGTTGATTTTCACGTTGACCAAATTTTCCCCAGAATGAATCTAGACATAATTTTGCAACGGCTCGCAGTCCTGAGTTTTTCGCTACGCGCTCACGTTCGAGTGTAATTCCTTCAGCCTTTTTGTAATCATCTAGATACTTCTGTTTGCTCTCTTCATCGATAAACGCTATAGGCCAACCTGAAGATTCCTGTTTTACCTTTAAGAATGTATCAATATAATCGACAAACAAACCACCTATACGTGTACTAGGGTCGTACTGGCTAATCTCGTATTGCCATACTTCTTCAATTTTCGTGATGATATAACCCATACCGACTGCTTTTTGAAGTTCAACAGAAACCCACGTACCTGTAAAAGCCCTAGCTTCCGAATTTTCATGTGTACAAAGATTCTGATTTAACTCATCACAACAAGAACGACATAGCGCAAACATTAGTTTACCATGCATTCTTACAGGTAAAACAGGATGATACAAATGTCCTTTAACTTTTGATGTCATTATCGTCGCCTGTAACCTGTTTACACTCCTCATCTATATACACTACAGGATGTCCCACGGGGAACTTGTCGTATTTATTTACAGTGGGATAGAACGAAGTAACATCGAGGTATCGAATCTGTTCTCCCTCGTTAACCTTATAGTACGTTCGAGTGTTACCAGTGCGACCCCCGTAGAACGCATGCCTCGGAGCGAGGCGACTCTTTTTTAAAACTGGTGGCGCCGCGTGTTCGATAAAGTTTTTACACTTGTTATCCGTAGCTCGTAAATAACGGTATTCATGTTCCCAGATTTCTTCTAAATGATAACCTAATGTTCTAATGCGTGATGATTTTAATATGGTGCGTTCATATCGCTCATTCAGAGTTAACCAAACATCATTAACAATATTTGTTTTATCCCGATCGCTAGGATAGCATTTGGGACAACCGTAAAACCAACCACCGTAGAATTCAAATACTGTTTTTCCACTATCTGTTTCATAATATCCATCTACCTTCAAGCCACCGGGTAATAGCTTTTCAGCACCACGACCTACGTGCTCTATGCGATATCCGCGTTCATGCTCAATCCACGCAAACCATTCTAATGCAATGATCGACTGGTTATCAAATCCTCTGTAACCACTTTTGGGGATAATACCGATACTGTCTTGTTTTAAAAAGTTAGATAACTTAAAGAATCTAAGAATCTAACTTTTTCAAAAGAAATCTCAAGGATGTTAGTGCCGCTCAATATAATCTGTGGAGTAATTTTCAGTGTCTCTACAATATATTTCAGTACAAATTGAGCATCAAACCCCCGAGCATTGTGTGCTATACATATCATCTGTTTGAAATCTGTCATATCTATAACGAGATCTATAAACTGTTTTAAGGGTTCATGATCAAAAACGAATTGACGAATACCGCAATAACTACAGAGGTAGGACATGTCATTATTGTACATACATTTTTCACATACTTTTTGAATTACACAAAGATTAACATCGTGAACTTTAACATCCGGGTTTCCCATCTGCTCGCGAACCTGCATCGTTTCAAAATCGTAAAATACAAAAAGATTTTCTTTTACAGGTGTGTTTTCTTTTTGCTTGGCTAATTGAATATTTTTCTTTAGAGGTGCTATATAACACCAATGCCTCAGCGGCCTATTAACACGACACGTATGACAAAAGCGTTCGTAACATCTATGCTTAAGCCTTTTCTTAATCATGATTGATATTCCACAATACTCACAATTTTTTATTGCGTCACATATAGATTTTGACTTAGCATATGAGTTTCGTTTGAGGTGACTAGCAAGACAATCGTTACCATGAAATATACGCTGACATTTCAAACATTTAACACCTAACATCTTATTATTACAAGCAGGGGATGCTCGACACAATGGACACGTTCCCTCGCCTCTGTGTTCTCTGTTATAAGTGGTCCGACAGGCGTAACCAAATTTTTTCATCGCAGTAGCGCCGGTCATGTTCAGTATTACGTCAAAATGATTTTCGTTAAGGATCAAACGCATGGTACCCGACAGATCCGCACCGTGCTTTAAAACTTCACTACGACCGTCATATACGGGTTTCAATTTACGACCACCCAGTTCTTTAGATTCGTAGACCTCTATTGCTAAGCCTTGAGGATTAAAGAATTTTTGAAAAATTGTAAGTTCTCTCAGCCCCATATCGATTTTCGGAAGGTATTTCTACTCTGGCCTCTGTCATCAATTTCCGCGCAGCTTCAAGTTGTAATTTGTTATTTAGTCTAGAATGAGCTAGTCTACGAAATTCATTATGAAACAATCCTGCACGACTATCACTACGTTTATAATGCGCTAAGGTTACAACCAGAGCTCGAGGTAGAGATAAATTATCATTATTGGTCATTATAACAATAGACTTTTTGCTCAAAGTCAAACGCTCGTAGGAGTCCACAGTTACTCGGACCTTATTTATAATGCGCTAAGGTTACAACCAGAGCTCGAGGTAGAGATAAATTATCATTATTGGTCATTATAACAATAGACTTTTTGCTCAAAGTCAAACGCTCGTAGGAGTCCACAGTTACTCGGACCTTACCAGTAATTATTCGAACTCTTTGAACTGTTATCATGAAGGACTCATCGATGGCAACATCGTGACCACTTTGAGCAACTTTTTCTACGAGCGACCAGAGATGCTCGAAATTACAATCTTGCGCAGGACGAAATGAAAGGCCTGCTGCTCGGTTTTGGGAAAATCCTGGAGAATTAAACGTTATTCCTACAAGATCTGAAGGTTCACCCTGATTTTCTATCATATGTCTGTGTAGATCCACAAAAGCTTCTCTCAACCAGCTCATAGGATTTACATCTTTTTCAGGAGCCTGAATTTTAAATGTTGTACACGTTCCGTCGAGTCTAAATCTTTGAAAGTGTCTCGTTGACTGCTCTACGATTTGAACTCTACCTCCAGGTAACATAGAAGAATCTTCTGCACCTCCACCTATCTGGTGTACTAACGCGGTGTCTTCACCGATGATGTCTTCCAGATCGATCCATAAGTTGTTCTCAGCGTTATTCATGATGTCATTATCATGATCAGCTTCTAGAAATCGTTTTATCCTCTCAATTTCGATAGCCTCTTCAATTTCCCTGCTAACGATGCTGTATACTTCTGACTGTATAGCCCCATCGCTAGCGTCGTCTAGCAAGTGAAGACATTAATTGTTAGTAAGATATGATTTTGAATTATTATACATTATACTTGCCGAAAACATCTTGAAATGTACTTACTATTATCAATGTGAGTGTTTAAACCCACCCGTTGAATTTTTCTTCCCGCGATATTATTGTCGTTGTTTTCACTGTTTCCGTTGAATTTTTCTTCCTGCGATATTATTGTCGTTGTTTTCACTGTTTTTTCTTTTCAAAATTTTATTACACTCTGGCATAGTGATACTGTAATATCGATAGGGAGTGTCGCTATACCATTACTGAACTCAAAAGCGACAATGATTTATATGAGGGTACATTTAGAATAGTGAGGTGGTGGGGGTGAGGGGAGCGGGAGTGGGGGTTGAGGGGGGTGTCGGTAGAATTCGGACATTTTTTGTCATACCTGCGAAAATTAGAAGACATTTTCCAACGCTTAAACGGCCATACTTTTTTCAACACCAAAGCTGTAAAATTACCTTGAAGAACTTAACACCGCCAATTTGTTTTCGTATGGTAAAATTTCCTTTGACTTTTGAAACCAGAAATCGTCTAAATCATAAAATCGTTTGTCTAAAATGTTAAACCCCATGATGTTCTTCTCCAAAGTTTCAGAAAATTTTCGTTGCACAAAAAAATGTCTCAGTGACTGCATGGCGCCTCTTTTTTATCAAGATGTCAGCTTGTCATTTAATTTTCCTTTTTACTTCCCGACATATCGTTTTGTCTGATAGTTTTACTGCTACCGCTTAGTTTTCGTACAGAAAAATTTCCACTTCCCATTTTTGAAAAATTTCAGTCGTAAAACTTTTGGGGCGTCGAGTTTGAAACGAAAAA
>NW_014332782.1:41876-62505 GCF_000341935.2 Cephus cinctus
ATTTTAACCGTGGGGCGTCGAGTTTGAAACGAAAAAATTTCATTCGCTAAATTTTTGGGGGCGTCGAGTTTAAAATGAAAAAATTTCATTCGCTAAACTTTTGGGGCGTCGAGTTTGAAACGAAAAAATTTTAACCGTAATACTTTTGGGACTCACCCCCACCCCTACTTAACCACGCCCCCGGGTCTCGCTATAACGGATCTATTACTACTGAAGTATTTTCAGTTCCAGACTACTTTAGCTAGATAGACTGATAGGATGCTGAGGGATTAGAGAGAAAAGGTACCATGCACCGAGACAGCAATTCTTTTAGGCAAAAACAATATGGCACTGAGGCTCTCTTTAGTAATCACACCTCTCTGTTACAGACACATGAGCAGACTGAAATCCCGGCACGCATGTCGGTTGCTAGCTTGCAGGTATGCGCAGGTACCACTGCTGCTTAGTGGCGCACGAGTGCGAGGTTTAAATGCGCAAGACAATACTTAACACTTCCGCCGTCTTAGTGTTTAATCTCGCTCTCTTAAACCGATACTTTTGCTGTGACTGAGAAAACGTTGTTTTGGCAGAGCTTTGGTGAACATATCTGCCCTTTGACATTCGGATGGGATGTATTCTACATGAATTATGTTTTCCTCAGTCGTCTCACGTAGATGATAATATCGAGTGTCAATATGTTTAGTTCTCGTGTCGAACTAGCTGTTCTTTGCTAAACGTATTGTGCTCTGATTGTCGACGAACAATACAGTTGCACGCTTACACTAACGCCCGATACCAGACAATAGTTTTCTCAACCAAATGGCTTCCTTTGCTGCTGTTGAGGCAGCAACAAACTCGGCTTCAGTTGTGCTTAACACGACCAACTTTTGTCTCTGAGATGCCCATGACACAGGGCCGTTTGCCAAGCTAAACACATAGCCTGTCGTTGATGTTCTTGTTTTTAAATCGTTTGCGTAGTCGGCGTCTGAGTAACCTACCATTTCGGGTTCGCTTCCGCCGCTTTTATACATTATGCCTACATCTTTGGTACCGACTAGGAAAGCAAATATTTTCTTCACTGCTCGCCAGTGAGTTTCACCGTGACTATTTAGGAACCTACTCGCTTTATTCACTGCGTATGCGATATCTGGACGAGATACTGTGGCTAGAAACATAAATGATCCCACGGCTTCGCGATACGGGACATTGCACTGTTGGGCCGTAACGTCTCGGTGACGAAGGAGTTCGTTCGAGAGGTTAGGGCTAAGGTAATTTTTGGGATCGTTGCCGGTTAAGGAGTTGGAACTCGCGTGAATACAACAAAATAGAGAAGGTTTATTGAAACAATCAAGTGTTGTACAGTATGTCGACGTACGTCGACTTGGAAAAATATAGGCACCGTTCGGTCCTCCTATTTTCTGTACCGAGTCTACTCCACGAGACCACCTTATCCGTTCGGATTTTAATTGCAGACTGTAGATTTTCGGATGTGCAGCTATAAGCTGGACTTCCGAAAAGTGATTATTGTGCAATTTTTAGATTTCCACATATTGGTTGCCAGGCCGCCTTTAGTACTGACTTAGCGCATTGCTACACGCGTGAACTACTTGGCCTGGCGTTTGTCAATGGGGTCAGGAGACTCCCAGCACAACAGCACGACTCCTTTTCTGACTCGATTGGTTGCAACACCACATGTGGGTCCATAGGAACACACACAGCTTTCGCCTCGCTCATACGAAATTTTCCTAGAATTTTATTTCTATAGGTATTCTGGTGCAAAAACATTGTCTTTTCCTTTCTATAACGAAGAAGTTGTAGTCCTGCAAAACAGCTACAATCACCGATAGTAATATCAAATGCATTTCTCAATTTCGCGACAATTTTCTGTAGAACTGCTAGCGAGTTACACGCAATAAGACCATCGTCAACGAACAACGCGAGGTATATCGCCGACCCCTGAGAGTCTCCATAAAAAAGGCACTCATCTGCATCGTTTTTCTTAAGATTGAATTGTCTCAGAAAATTGCAAAACTTGCGATTCCAGCATCTGGGTGCCTGCTTCAGCCCATACAACGATTTATGCAGACGGCGCACCAGATCACTCGTACCTCTTTCCGTTTTACAACCTACTGGCACCTCCATGTGTAACTCCTCCTCGAGTTCTCCGTAGAGGAACGCCGTACGGACATCGAATGGAACCATCTCGAGATCCTCCTGAGTGACAGTTGCCAACAGCACTCGCAGCGAGTCGCATCGTACAACAGCTGAGAAAGTTTCCGTGAAATCAACCCCTGGTTGTTGAAGAAATCCTCTGACACATAGCCTTGCCTTGAATTGCAGCACGCTTTCATCTGCTTCTCGAATTACCTTAAAAACCCATCGAGAATCGATCGTTTTCTTGTCTGGATCCCTGCGTATCAGTTGCGACTTCCCGTTTTGTTTGTGGGCTTTCAGCTCCTCCTCAATACCATTGATCCATTGAGGTGCATTGGGCCCCTTGACTGCCTCCTCATAATTTGCTGGAACGTTGACCTCTGCGTAATTTACGTCATACCTCACCGATGCACGTAGCTTCAGCATTACCGATTCGCGGTATGTCTCCTACGTTCTCAGTCTGTGATACCTCTTCTTCTCGCTGATCACTTGGTTCTTCTTTCCTTCCTGACGATATAGCGATGTCATCTTCTTCTTCGTCGTTCATAGTAGAGTTTTCTTGACTGCGGACATTTTCTCGAAAAATAACATGTCTTGAGACAGTTATGTTCCTTTTACTGGGGCCATATAACCGATAATTACCGGACTCTCCCTGGTACCCCACCAACACGACTCTCTTTGCTCTGGTGTCGAACTATTGTCTCTTTCAGCCTTCCCGTTTTGCTCGGGAGTGTACGGGGCACTCGTTTCGTGTTGTATTCCATTTGACTGAATGTACTGCTTCATTGCTTTGTTGCAGTACTCGCGACCGTTATCAGTGTGCAACACTCGCATTGCTCTTCCGAACTTGTACGCTATCTCGCGCTCAAGCACCATGAAACTTTCAAACACATTCGATTTATGTTTTAGAAAGAACACTTGTCTGAAACCCGAGGCTTCGTCCTTGAATATTATGAAAAATTTCGCACCTCCTACTCCACTGACATTGGTCTGCACACATCAATGTGAATAATCTCGCCTGGCTGTCTACTCGCTTTTCCGACAGTCTTTTTGAACGGCAACTTGTGAGATTTCCCGAGCTGGCACGCGTCGCAAAAGAAGTCGTTCTTATTGTTCACTTTCACTCCACTCACGGCGCCTTTATTCACGAGTTCATTAAACGCACGTTTATTCAAATGTCTAAGTCTCTCGTGTAACACCTTGAGGCTCGTTACTGACACGTTTGCTTCACTGGCGGACTCCTGTACCCTGACTCGGAAATACAACCTGTAGATTTCGTTGGACTGTCTTACACCAGTAGCCCTAACCTCGCCGTTGCACATCACTATCACGCCACTTTGGTTGAACACAACTTGATGTCCATTTTGTGTACATGAATCGACCGAAAACAAATTTTTCCTCACGTCCGAAACATACAGGACACCCTCTATGCACGCCTCACGCCATACACCGTTTACAAGTCTGTCCACTACCACCGTTCCCTCACCGGTCACTGCACACTCGCCATTATCTCCTAGCATTATTGTGCTGCCATCCCTTCTCGGACGGAACTCCGCGAACCAGTCTCTTCGGAACGTGATGTGCTTTGAGCATCCACTGTCGATATACCTAACGTTTTTGTTACCGGCACTTAGTAACATCTGCCTCTGCTCGACAGATGGCTCTCGGTATCGATCTCCAGATACTGCCACAAATGCGCAACCTTGCGAACCGTCACCATCACGGTCACCTTGTTTTTGTTTCCGTTGGGTACAATCGCGCGCCCCTTCTCTAGAGTCCCTCTAATAAGAGTCCGGCCAACGATGGGGCTTGTTAGTGATTGGCACCGCCATATTATGGGCTCTTTCCGGAATAGAATGGTGTGTGTGAATACGTATATGAGAGAGATTCGCATTGTGTAGTGTAGGTAGTGTTAAGCCCTGTACGGCGGGTTGCCTGTACTTGGCGCGAGACTCGACCGAGTCTCTTGATAGTAAAGATTGATAGTTTGAAAATCCGCGCGCAATGTGATGGTGGCGCCAAACAAGCCCTTAATATGGCTTCCCTTCCGGGTGTTGGCCGGACTCTTACTAGAAGGACTTTACCCTTCTCGTTACAACAATAGCACTCTACGTTTTTTATGTCTTGCTGTTTCTTTTTTGTTGTTTTCTTTCCTTTTGAGTCTTGACCACCTGTCGCTCTGTCACTGTTGCCTTTGCTGAACTTCGTCGCGGCTAGGACAGTCGTCTCGTCTGTATCAGCGTTTAACCGGCTTTCCTCTCGAAGCAGGCGTTCCTGCAAATTTTCTATCGTCTGCCTGTGGGGTTCCACGCTGTCCCACGTAGTTTGGAACGACGAAAACTTCGCCGTTAAGCTCGCCAATATTTCCGCCATAATTGTGATGTCCGAGACATTCTCTCCAAAGTCCAAGAGCTGACTCGCCATGTTTTTCACTTTTGCCATGTGTTGCACCACAGAGTCTGTTGGTGCCATCCGATATTCATGAAATCGTTGTGTTAGCAGCAGTCTGTTCGAGGCGGATTTATGCGTGCGAATCGTCACGAGTTTGTCCCACATTTCCATTGCAGACATGTCAACAGACACTCGAGCTGACTGTATTCCATCGCTGACGAAATCACGAACATAGCCTTGGCATTATCCCTTTTCCACGCCTTCCCCTTTTCCCAGTCTCTCTCTGCTGGCATAACTCTGTCACCGTTCACAATATCGAAGATCTCATACGCAACGAACACCTGAGTCACTTGAAATTTCCACCCGAGATAGTTTGTGCCGTCGAACTTTGACACGTGTCTCGCCGACAATTCACTAGACATTTTGCCTGTTTTATCACCTCACTCGTCATGAAACACTGCAAAACTCTTACAAGTACTTCGCGCTCGATCGTAAAACCCGCGCTTAACAATGGATGCCACCGCGCTGCGTGCCTCATGGTCCAGACTCTCTTAACCTCCACTCAAGACCTCTCTCAGCCAATGCACCGGAAAAATCGTGACTGGGCCCATAACCTGTTGTCCCAAATCGAAGTATTTCCAGTTCCAGACTACTTTAGCTAGATAGACTGATAGGATGCTGAGGGATTAGAGAGAAAAGGTACCATCCACCGAGACAGCAATTGTTTTAGGCAAAAACAATATGTCACTGAGGCTCTCTTTATTAATCACACCTCTCTGTTACACACACATGAGCAGACTGAAATCCCTGCGCGCAGGTCGGTTGCTAGCTTGCAAGTATGCGCAGGTACCACTGCTGCTTAGTAGCGCACGAGCGTGAGGTTTAAATGCGCAAGACAATACTTAACAGTTTCAGTACATAATTACTTAATTATACACTTTACCACGGGAAGTTTGAAATTTGGATTTTAAAGTACATTGTTTTCCTTTTCGTATTTTTTTGCTTTTTGTATTTTTTATTTTAGGTATTTCTGACTTCTTGTATTTTATAATTAACAAATATGTTTTTTATCATTTATATATTTTTGGTCGTCAGTAATGTTTTTTTTTTTTTAATTTTTTTTAGGTTAGGGGATATATTTGTGAGCGAAGCCCGTGTTCAATAGGTTCTTTAGGTAGGTTAGTTTTTCGCTTATTCAACATTATCTCATTTTTCTCGAAAAATAATACTTTTATAATAAAAATACATAAGAAATACAAGATGTTATTTTTTATAAGCTACAATTTTTACTTAAAACTTTTTTCTCTAAAATCAATATTTGTGCCCATAATTATAAAAGTGGTTTAAGTCATATATTTCTTGTTTCGAGATATTCAATGAATTGCATTTGTAATTTAATATTTCCGTATATTTTTGGTATTCCTCTTTTAGGTGAAAGATCCAAAACGTGGAATTTAGAATCATCTAAAGAAGTTTTATAGAGCAGCTTATAAGGTTCATTTTTCAAGAATCTCATCCATTGAATTGGCAGTCAAGAGACAGATCGCCCGCGGTATGTTTTACTCTCCTTGTTGTTGACTCTTCTAGTGGTTTCGTTGAAATAAAATCCGGCTGCGGTATTCGTTTTACCGTTTTTACGATTTTTCTGGTCTTTTGCAAGACAGTTCCTAGCTCGTTCGGCATTTTGGAAATGTAAATCATGACTTTGTCTAACAAGGAAACCCCCCCAACCCGACCCCACCGATTTCAATAATTTTTTGATATGTTGTAGTACTCGACAAAATAAGAGACACGTATTTTTTTTTTGTGCTGACATCCACTTTAAAGGGGTGAAAACGACCCCTGAAATTCACCCCCGAAAATCGTTTTTTCATCATATCTCGACTTCTAATTAATATTTTTTAATAAAACCAAGTGGAAAATATTTGTCATAAGAAGTCGAAGATATGAGGTTTGTTAATGACCCAAGGGGTTGCAACCCTTATTTTATATTTTGAAAAAACTATATTTTTTATGCTTTTTTTCTTTATATAAACCAGGGTATGTACTCAATATTTATTAATATTTTTTAATGAAACTATGATTAAAAATTATTTTTATAAGATTTATTTCTTTTTCTTCTCTTTTTATAATTAATTGTAAGTCACAGTATTTTATTCTTCAAAGTGTTGACAATAATGATTATCTTCAAAAAAGTGCTTAAAACATAAAGACTTCATTGCACTTGCAACTCCTTCAACTGCTAATGTTCTTCCAGAATGCATTTCTAATTGGAACCCACTCTGATCTGAATTATATAAATTTTCAATTCCAATTGATGATATAGAAGATTTCACATCAGCAACAAACATATCAGCCATCATTTGGAGGCCTAAAGTATTTTCCAATGTTTTCCTAGTAATAAATTTATTTATTTTTCTAGACACTATTCTGTGAGCCTTTTTGAATTTCACTAACCAATTTTTAGAAGCTTTAAATCTTACATCTTCAGATCCAATTTCTTTTTGAACTTGTAAGGCCCATCTCCGTATATCGTGATCGTGAATAATTAAACCACTTTCAACAGCAGCTTTAAAATTATCAAGTGTGTATTGACAAATCCGTGCAATTTTTTCTCGGTACGTGCCACCTTCATTAATATTGTGAGCTCAACGTTTGAGCTGACTGATTGATGAGACTTTTCTGAATCTTCTTTACGCTGTTTCAATACTTAAGTTTTCTTTTCCCACTTCTCCAATATTCTACAGCTTTTTGTTTGTAATCAAAATTGATGTCTTCAGTACCTTTCGTACACTGATTTGTTAGTGCAACGTCAGGATCAGGAAAATGATGTTGAACTTCATCCTCAACTATTTCAGCATCACAATCCTTATATTCTTCCTCAAAATCCAAAGTATCCTCAAAAATCGTATCAACTTCATTGAAGTCATTTGCTGCATCGATTAATATTTGTTTCAATTTTTCTGACAACTCAATTTCTTTATAATTCGTCACACTATTGGGTATTTGTAAAGTTTGAAAATACGCTAGTAATAAATTCACTACATTTAAGGGATTAATCTTCATCTTTGAATCTAAAATATAAACATTAAATAATAACTCTTTATTACGAAGATTAATAGGTGTAGAAATATAAATTACAAAATACTCACATAACTACCTAAAAATTAGATAATTGGTTGTAAAAATATCCACACCACGTATGATATATTATAATGTTTTGTGTTTAACAATGACAGATATATATACATACAATTAATTATAAAAAGAGAAGAAAAAGAAATAAATCTTATAAAAATAATTTTTAATCATAGTTTCATTAAAAAATATTAATAAATATTGAGTACATACCCTGGTTTATATGAAGAAAAAAAGCATAAAATATATAGTTTTTTCAAAATATAAAATAAGGGTTGCAACGCCTTGGGTCATAAACACACCTCATATCTTCGACTTTTTATGACAAATATTTTCCACTTGGTTTTATTAAAAAATATCAATTAGAATCTGACATATGATACAAAACAATTTTCGGGGGTAAAATTTAGGGGTGGTTTTTATCCCTTTGAAAAATCCTGAAACACCCCAACTGAAATATTTGATAGAGTTAATGGAAACGCTTTTCTTTATTTTTTTGAGCCCATACCCCGGTTTTTATGCAGAAAAAAAGCATAAAAAATATAGTTTTTTCAAAATATAAAATAAGGGTTGCAACCCCTTGGGTCATTAACAAACCTCATATCTTCGACTTCTTATGACAAATATTTTCCACTTGGTTTTATTAAAAAATATTAATTAGAAGTCGAGATATGATGAGAAAACGATTTTCGGGGGTGAATTTCAGGGGTCGTTTTCACCCCTTTAAAGTGGATGTCAGCACAAAAAAAAAAATACGTGTCTCTTATTTTGTCGAGTACTACAACATATCAAAAAATTATTGAAATCGGTGGGGTCGGGTTGGGGGGGTTTCCTTGTTAGTAACGGGCGCGTTACACTATACTTATTATTAATATTATTGTAATCCTTAGTTTTATACATGTCTTTTTTTTTGCTTACTATATCTATTATTATTAATAATACTTTTAAGTTAACCACTACGCTACAATGTTACGTCCTATGCGTGAGCGACCGTATGCGGGAGCATCAGGGAGCTAGCATAGGTGTTGAGATCAAAGATCACGTAAAACGTATCGGGTTCTTGCCACTTTAAGGTGCTAAAGCACCCCTATTTGCGTTTATGTCCCTTGGTCGATAGTTAAGATGAGGATCACAACCAGGTACTAAATATATTGATTTGGAAAACTCATTCCTTCTACGGGAGTTTGGTTGAAGCTACTGGTAAGGGGTTTATCTGGATTTAGGAGCTAATAGGTTCAGGTTTCGAAATCAAGAGAAGAAAATATAGTTTAACTCAATATAATGAAATGATAAACAAGAGTATAAGTAACTGTCGCAATTATATGCAGTAGTAAGTGTGCGTTAATCTACTAACTAAATGAAATCCGAATAACAATGTATGTGTGATCGTCAACTTCTGTAGTGTGAGCTACAAAGATATATATATATATAGATGTAGGAATGTGAGTTACTTACCGGTGGATGAGCAGAGGAAGAGAGAGAGAGAGAGCGGCGCTCGGTTCTCGACGATAATGAAATAGATTTGGTTGAATGGGAAATTCTTGGTCCAGCCCTAAGGTGGACACTCGTCTAGACGAATGCTTATTGAAATGCCAAGAAATGAGTTCTTTTTGCGTGGACGCCCGGCACTGAAGTGATAAACTTTTCGCTTGGGTCCTAAGGCAAGCTAGATCAAAATAGGCCCTAAGGTATTTGATCGGCACAACACTTAACTGGCGCGGACAATCGGCTCAAGACTCCAGAAGGGATACTGCTCTACCGGAGGATTGATTAGTAACTGAGGATGATCGGTATTGAAGTTCGTAAGGAAGGTTTTGAGTTTGGAGGGGATTAAATGAAATATTAGGAAATATCGGAGAATTTGGATACGTGTTACGGCGTGATCGGGGCGATTGAACCCTGTCGTTCGATCTAATTCTCATAACAGGCCTTCGATTGCGGATCTTTCTTTGGATTAGTGCATTGTCAGTGCATTGATTAGTGCATTGTTGATTATCTTGGTGGTGAAGTGGGTGCGAAGGTGACGGGTAGGAGTTCTGCTGTGCGCGGTATTCGCGGTGCTAAAATGCTCTTTAGGCACCTCAATTCTAAGTATCCTGTTCAGCATTGCTGCCCGTGCCGTTCTTATTATTTTATTGCCGTGGTCTCTCTTTCTTCCTACTCATCCACCTGCAATGTCACAGTGTTGGTGTGATTTCTGGGAATGTATGAGAGTATGAGATGTCGTGTACAGTATAATACAATATGATATGATATGACATAATATTATATGACATAACATAATATGATATCCCTTAATTATTAATATATATATGTAACTATGATTTACAATAATTAACCCATGTTCGTCGAGGATCGGTTATATCTGTCGTGGTCTCTGACCTTTGCTAATGGGGTACTGAGGGGTGCTGAGGGGGGGGGGCAATGGGGTTGCGTTGCGTCGGACGTAACAACACAATCATTATTATTAATTTTTATTTTATTTTAATTTTTATATACCTTTACCTTATTAAATAATTATTACTGTTTCTACGCTTTAAACTATAATTATATTAAAAAAGAAACATTGACGCATGTATCCAGGTTTACACCGTGAATATTGTATCCTACCACCGTCATCATAGATCTTATTATCATGCGCATACTGGAGATCCGCCAAACGCTTCTTTCGCACAAAAGCGTCGTAGTACTCTCGGGCAATTCTATCGTTTTTCCGCAAATCAGCGCTAAACACATTCTGGAAGGTACGCATCCCGAAGCCGAAGGAGAGGTAGTGTAAAAACATCATGCAGAACTGGCCGCATACCGTCGACGTCTGCAGCTGCTGAGTGTTCCATCGGAAGGATCGACAGTTCCGCCGGAGTCTCGATGCGTGGTGATGATTCAGCAGTGGTAATCCGTAGCTGTCAAAGTAGTAGCCGTCTCCGTCAGCGCCACGTACACGGCAACCCAATGCGCTCCTGGTTTCATATGATCGTCCGTGTTGGCGATAATGGCAGCGGGTTTCGAACAGTTTCGGGGTATTCTATCAGCTACGTAGACACTTGTCGTATGCTCCGGTATATCGCGATGGCCAAGGTAAAGGTCCAGCGTGTTCATATATGCGGTCCGTTATTCCGAAGCCAGAATTCAAGACGCAAGGCGTTGTTCAAAGCGCAGGTAAACGAGCTCCGTGTCTCCTTACAGGCGTGAACGATACACTCGTAATGGTCACGATTCGGTGGGAAGTCCTCGTATGGTGAATTATCGGGGGTTTCATCCAAATTTATAACTTCCTTTGCCATAACGGTCTACAGAAAAAGTACGCTCTCCGGACCTCGCGTATATATGTTCCGCGAAATACCGGCAATATTTCGGAGATTGGTGTATAGCTGTTTGTACGTTATGCCGCCATCGAACCACTTTAGACCATGCTGATAGCGTGTCATGGTATTGTTTTCGCTTCTGATCGCCGATGGTAATTCATTGAAATCACAGGGCGGTGAAACAATCCAGTGGCCTATGTATCTTCTTTCCACAGCCACAACACTAATTTCCTTCGGAGCCAGACGCCCCTCGGAGTCTTTGAAGTACTCGATCTCGATCACGAAATACATCGTTGCGGTGCTAACTCGAAGGGGTTCAACGAGAAACTAACGGCAATGCTAAAGATCACAGGCGATACCGAGTGCACAAAAATACGATGACGCATACCCCAAGTTGCTGACCAGTGTATTTTCTTCGATTGTTTATCCGCCGTAATCTACGACGATCTGACGCGAGGCGTCAATCTCCAGAACGTTATCGTACTCTGCGTATACGATACAGTTCACGGTGGTGGTAAGCGGTTCGTCGAAGCGTACCTCAATTCGTACACTACCGTGCTTGATCAGGTTCCAGTGGGTGTTGCTATTTGCAGAGAGGTCGGGTGTAAGATCGAAAACAAATAGGCAGTAGCCGTCTGCGTAAGCGCTCCTAGATATCGAATTACCCTCGTTGAGGAAGTGTATACCCGTGCCACTGAAAAGGGTATGATACGTGTCCACGTAAAGACCGGCTTTGCCGATATCGGTCTGCAGTGCTTTCAAGGGTACTTGAACGCCGTCGACGTACAGCAATAAGAAATTAATACGATAGTTTTTAAAATTGAACGGGTTGAGTTGATAGTTGCCGTTGAAGAATCCGCTTAGGTAATTGGCCGAGAATTACGTTATCCATCGTGCCACCGTGCAAACCGGCGTGCATTGTCAGTGCCTTGACCTCTACACGTGCAAGCGGATACTTTGCCGTTCTCTTAGACAGCATTTTAGAATGACCAATTAGAATACCCGGGCTTATTTTGACACGTCTAACGAGGAGCGTGGCCTCCCTTATATGTAAAGAACACTCGCTTTTGGGGTCCATGAGGGAGAAACCGTCTCTCGTGCGTACGAGCCGTAAACGAAGCGCAACGCCATTTACACAGATTGAACAGCGAGTATAGCAGATTGTTAACAGGGGCAGCTTTGCTCAGAGCGTCAGGAGCTAACGCATCCTTGGATCGTAGCTGCACGCGTAAACTCAGCATGGTGTGGGCTAGATCGAGGTATTCGTCGCCATTACCCGGCACGACAAATTCAATGGGTGAGTCATCGGTCAGCGATGAGATGGGCTTGTAGTGTACCCACTGGGCGCTCTCTATAGTGGTCTGTGTCGGTGGTAATGTAAAGAGCTCGAGCTCCGATTTCATACACTCGCAGGAGTGCGCGTGTAGAAAGGCCATGATAGAGGTAGCATTCAGGAGAAGATATCCAGCACACTCCGCTTTACTTTCTTACTAGCGACCCTACGACGATTTTCGGGATTTTTGGTTTTTAACTTTATTTTTGTTTAAACTTTCATGGCGGCGTACGTGTATTTGTTATCCGTTTGCAGGGGAACCACGCGAAGCAAGAGTGTTTGGACGTCTCCGGTGATATCCGGCTCGCAGACATCGGTGTAAACAAAAAGCATCTTAAGTAGGGCGTTGATCAGGTTAACCGGTTGATCGGCCATCACAATGGGCTCTGCTTTCGATACCACGACCGATTCGGGAAAACCTAGCATGCGTGCCAGAGATCTTCAGAGTCTCAGCTCGTGTGGGTCGTCTAGATCGCTATCGGTAGAGACGAACGATACGCTCGCGTAACCATCTCTACAGAGCTCCAATTTCAGACGGCCCTTCATAGCCCTGGTAGCGTTTATTTCGTCAACGAGTGTCTTTACGTCGTCATAAACACCGTGCGCTACGTTAGAACCCGTCATCATAAGACCCACTATCGGTTCTTTGTGGTTCTTCCTCGGTTTGATGCGGGTGGTGACCACGCCCACGTGATCCCAGTCTTTTAGCGCTGCGGGCACGTGAAGAAAGGTCATAGGGATCTGTATTTCAACCAGAGCAACAGACCATGCCCCGTGTAAATGGATCTGATGCGGTAGATGCGTGGTAAAACTGGTAGTTTTATTTTCGGGATAGTACGAAATACTGCTATTATTAGGCAGAACGAGATAAAATTGGTCCTTCATTGTTCTTTAAGTGGACAGCCGATATCCACGAATTAAATTTCTATCACACGATCGACGAGAAACGTATCCTTTGCGAGGTCCTTGCGAACTCGAACGATCTCGTCCTCGTAAAAAATACCGTCAATCTCCTCGCCGGCGAGATCTAAGATGTAGACAGGTGGTTTTCTCGTTGTACCTAGGCGTACGATTTTAAAAGTCTCTCGAGTCCAGCCCCCCTCGTAACCTTTCGCAATAGAGTTCCTAGCGCTACTGGTGCGTACCAGGTGACCGACACTGTATTTAAGGATACGCGGGCTCGCTGTGGCGTATCGCATGGACAGGTTCATACGTGCCGCAGCGGCATTATACATGGTTATGTCGACTGGACGCATTCTTATCGCAGAGTGGCGTGTCCTGTTGTACGATTCCACGAGGCTCTGAAGAATATCTATGTACCGCCGCGTGTTTCTATGTGTAAAGTAACGCCACATACGCTCCTTCACAGTACGATTGTAGCGTTCGACGATAGCTGCCTTTACGTCGGGGCTGCGCGCTACACAGAATCCTATGCCGAGCTCCTCGAGCAGACGCTGCAGTACGCCGTTGGTAAACTCTTTACCTTTGTCTGTCTGTAGGTACACGGGTATCCTATTCTTACTACGTGCCAAAACCCTCCGGAATGCCGCTGCTACCGTTACACCGGACTTATCGCATAAAGGCTCGACCCAAGCGTATTTGTTGAGTACATCAATTATTACAAAGATATACGTGTGACCATCGTTGTACTCCTTCAACGAGCGAAGGTCCACAAGATCGGCCTCCCAAACATCGTTGATATTGCTGACGGTGTAAGAGCGGCGCTGAAACGAGCGACGTACGGGCATATGCAGCGTATACGCGTCCTGAGCCTCTAACCAATGTACGACGGAATTTCGCTTTACCCTACCCTTAACCGCTCGCTCGAGGTTATCGATACCGGCGTACGATGACAGCTCTGCTGATGTGTAATAAATACGCCACAGAAGGCTGTCATCACCCGATTTCTTCTTCTTCTGTTTCAGGCTGAGGCTGAGCAACCGAAAGATCGCGTGGAAGCGGCCATAGGAGGAACGTCTGTGCGGGGAGTCCGCACCTGGCGCCCAACAATCTGATCTAATTCGGATCTCGGATAGTTTTCCGGGTTTCAGCACGTTGGGAGTGGCCGTGAATTATTTGTCGGCTACGCCGTTGGCCGGCGTACGTCACAAGCTTTGCTGAGCCGCATCGGTGCATAATCGTCGATGAGAAGCATACTTCGGGACCCAGCCTCTGAACCGCTAGCCCATTGGAGTTCCACCCGTCACATCCGTTCCTACCAAGGGCTTTGTTAAGATGTTTGATTTCTATATCCAAGTGTTGTGGTTGAGAAATGGTTAGAGCCCGGTACATAAGGGAGCTGATGACAGAGTTTTTCTGAGAAGGGTGGTGATGTGAGGAGGCATGGAGGTATCTATCAGTATATGGCAGGTTTGCGGTACACCTGATGGCCTAGGCTTCTATCTTCATTTCGATGGACTAAAACGTCTAAGAAGGAGAGGTCTCCACGTTTCTCAATTTCCATGGTAAATCTTATGTTTGGGTGTATTGAGTTTATGTTATAATGGGGTGCCCGGCTCGGCTCGTCCTCGCTATAATTAATTTTTATCCATAGAGCCACCAGGGAGCACTAGAGGGCTAGGAACTTCTGAAAAATTAAGAGTTCTGATCGGGATTCGAACCCGATACCTTCGGACTGCCAAGTCGAGCACTTACCACTGTGCTATTGAACCCACTGTCCGAACTGATAAGTCCTATTTATTTATTTTTCGGCCATTCCTAGGTGGTATCCCCTTTAGCTCTGTAACAACACGTTACAGCCATTTTGTAACGCATTTCCTGGCCTACGTTCTATCTTCGACCCCAACGTGGCATTTCGCGGATCCCTTGGGCGCCAGGTGCATCCTGCACCAGTCCGACTCGTCGGGCCTTTAATTTCTAATCCGTGGCACGTCAACTCCGGGAGTCTTCTCGACTGGATTTTCCCGCTAGCTCCTAATCTGACATGGTAGAGGGGAACGTGAGGGCGGCGAGTATCTGCAGGAATCAGCCGGCTTCCTTGGTAATGACTAACACGGTGGGATTTAATTCCAACAATGGCCCTTTATTTCGCCTAGGTAAACGAGTACAGTCGGGTGATGTATACGAGCGCGGCTCTATACAATTCTAATACACAACGCGGTCGCGGAGGTCATCTTTGTTGACGGTGGACGGTTCGAATCTGCAACCGCCAGGACACGTGGCGAGGCCCGCGGCCCCCCACTCCTCGTGCCAAGATGCACCGGCGGATGCGCTTCATCCCCGGCTGCATGGCTTCGGGGCGGTCGCCTAAACTGCACTTACCGAATCTTCCGGTGAACCGTACCTTTCTTTCTCGTGGCTCGGGTGGTGATGGTTGGCAATTTTCCTCCTCGTCGGCCGTCTCCTTCCTCTACCACTTTGAGTTCCGTAGGAGCGCCGACGTCGTCGATAGATCCAATTTTCCTTATCACGTCCGGGGAAAAGCCACCATGGCTTTGAACCCATGCAGGCACCATACAGGTCCTGCAAATCTCACACACTCTCACCACACTCAAACCAGAAAAATCACGATACCTTATCCGCCGATTTTCGGTATTCCTGTTCCGCGGTTCACAACGAAGTGGCCCCCTTTCGGCCCCCCGGTCCGAGGATTCCCGAAGAATCCCGAGTTCACCCGAACTCGTGCGCTTACTCTCGCCTCGGTCCGCTCTTTTCTTTTCGGCGCTCACAGCCCGCCAGTCTCCAGGCGGCGCCGATCTTACCCGAGCCCGCCCGATTTTCGGGGTCGGCGGTGCCGGTTTCTCTCCCCGGCTTCCCCTTGCCACGAACCTCCGTCGTCGTAGGCATTCTCCTGGCGGCTTTCGTCGGCGACACGGCTTTCCGTGTCCCTACGCTTTTATGTAACTGGCCGTCCCACGGACGCCACGTTACAATATATTCTAGGAACTGAGTCAAGGTGTTTTTTTCGTGTTTCCAGATGATAAGGGTGTCGCCCACATACCGGTACCGTACCGATGGTTTTAGGGGGGATGAAAGTAGAACTTTGTTTTCGAAATATTCCATAAAAGGATTGGCTATCGTGGGCGAGATGGGGGATCCCATTGCTGCCCCATAGGTTTGTTCATAGAACTCACTCTGGTATTGGAAATAGGTAGATGTTAGGCAGTGCTCAATTAGGGGGAATAGTTTGCAAGGAATTTTCTTGGATTTCTTGATGATTTCAAGGGTGTCAGAGATAGGAACGTTTGTGAACAGTGATTCCACGTCGAAAATGACTAGAATTTCATCTGGGCTATTTCTAATGGAGTTGACTTTATTCACGAAGTCTAGGGAGTTCTTAGTGCATGAGTTATTTTGTCCTACTAGTGACTGGAGGGGTTTGGTGAGCAGACGGGCAAGTTGGTAGGTGAGGGTACCAATATTGCTTACTATTGGACGAAGGGGGACATTTTCTTTGTGGATTTTGGGAAGGCCATATAGTCTAGGGGGGAAGGATTCCTTAGGGGTAAGAGTTTTGAGGGTTTCCGGAGGGAAGTCAGCTTTTTTGAGTAGCTTGATGGTCTTCTTCTCCATGCTTGTTGTTGGATCTTTTTTGAGTTTTTTGTATGTGTTTGAGTTGGTTAGTATGGCCTTGATCTTGTTAGTGTATTCTTCCTTGTCCATTATGACTGTAGCATTTCCCTTATCTGCTGGTAGTATGACAATTTTGTCGTTTTTCTAGAGATTGAAGAGTGCTTCTTGTTCTTCTCTGCTGATGTTTTGTTTAGAGGGCTTTGCTTTGTGTAGGATGTTGGAGAGTTTTCTTCTAACATTATTACTAGTTTCTGTGGGTAAGTGAAAAATAGCTGCCTCTGTCTGGCTAATTATTTCCTCTATGGGGATCTTGATGGGTGCTATGGCAAAATTATGACCCTTTGCAAGAATGGAGACCTCAGCATTACATAGATTATAGTTACTTAAGGTCCTTAACCGTATGTGTTAGCGTTGGGGGGTTTACCTGTGGAGCTAATTTTTCAAACTTCCCTTTCTGTTTTCTTGTTCTTAGTTCGGCGGAGTGCACTGCTTGTTCGTGTGTTACCCGATCAAATGTGTCCCATAGCCCAACTTCTAGTGAACTTGAAAGAGAAAGGTGCAACGAAAAAAGGGTAATTCTGTCGATTAGCCCCTTTTCCGAAAAATGGCCGGAAATTTTGTATCCAGTTGCAGTGGCTTACAACCATCCGTAGTAGTAAAAATTTCGTCGAGGGAGCCCAAAATTTTTGGGTACAAATATTTTTTTCAGGCAAAAACGGATTCATCAATTTCTCACAATTTACACCCAACACACACACATGTACATGCACACACACATGAACTCATACACCACGCACGCATGCACAAACACACACACACAGATAACAGCCATCCGAAACAAACGGATCGACGATGTAAACAAACGTCTGAATGAAATGTATCCGCGATAACTACAATGTCATCCACGCGTTTGCTATGGGTCGTACATATGTACACACACATCCACACACAGGCAACAAGCTTTCGGAACAAAGGAATTCACGATCCAAACAAAGTCACTTAAGTTACGATGAAGGAAATTGCGGTAGTACTCGAAATGGAGTGTATCAGATGTGAGGTGTCGATGGTGAAGGCCATTTCGATTTTCCAAGATCGATCCAAAACCCTCGAATTCTTAAGAAACCACGGCATTATACCGAGCAACATTACGTGCCCGCAATGCGGGAAATTTGCTACTCTACCGAGCGACGAGAAATGGTGGCGATGCCAACAAAACAGGAAGAACATAAAAGGGAAAAAAGTAGTGTTCACGAAATGCACGTTCATGCAATCCGCAATGAGCAATTCGTGGCTGGAAAACGCGCGTTTGACACCAGAAAAGATCTGCCAAATTATGGCAATGTTTATATTACTGCCACCCCCGTGTCATGAGTTCTTGGAGAAAGAGCTCGGGATGGGCTCACGCACAGTATGTGACTGGTCAAATTTCGTGCGGGAAGTCCTGGAAGATTGGTACATCAAGAACTCAACACCGCAATTGGGAGGCCCAGGGAAAATCGTGGAGATCAACGAAGCCAAATTTGGACGCAGAAAATACAATCGAGGGCGTATTATAGATGGGAGCTGGCTTTTCGGTGGATTCGAGCGCGAATCGAAGGAAATATTCGTCGAACAAGTCGAGGATCGGACAGCAGCAACGCTCCTGGAAATAATAAAACGTAGGATCAAGCCGGGAACAACAGTAATGTCGAACTGCTAGAAGGCCTACAAATGCCTGACAAAAGAGGGTACGTTATTCATGAACGTGTGTTCACTCACGCTCACGTTCGTTTCAACATATTTCCATTTTTCCACAGGATACCAACATCAAACAGTCAATCACTCAATGAATTTCGTGGATCCGGACTCGGGAGCGTACACTCAAAATATCGAACGCACATGGCGAGATATGCGGTGTATGTTCCCGAAGTTTGGCCGGAGAGATTACCACTTGAGTGGCTACATCGCAGAATTCCTCTTCCGTCGAGCATATCCCGATCACCGATTACGAATCCACGTTCAACACCACCACCAATGAAACCGATGAAGAACCGACAACACAGAATTAATGCTCTAAAAACAATGCCAAATAGCCGATAATACAATCCCACAAAACACTTTTCGCGCGCGCGTATTGTGTGTGTATGTATGTGTGTGTGTGTGTAGTCATTGCAGAACGTTATGTCTGTTTAGTGGGTTTTGGTTAAAATAAAAAATAAAAATTCGGGCTTCCCCGACTGATTTTCATTTATTAACATGCCAACAAGCCAATCGAGGTGAAAAAAAAATTCTATCGGCTTTTTTCGGAAAAGGGGCTAATCGATAGAATTACCCAGAGTTGTGTGATCAACTTCGAGACTTGATTCGATCCCGCAATAGACTGCGAACTAAAGCTCGATGAACTCGCTCAGAAACAGATCGTACTGCATACCGTCGATTACGTAATCAAGTCAAGGAGCTAATGTCTAAATCCAGAGCTAATTATTGTAGTTCACGTCTTGCTCAACTGAAGGACTCCAGGCAGGTATGGCAAGAGCTAAAAAAACTCGGTGTAGTATCTAGTTCTAAGAAATCATGCGCTATTACATCGTCGCCTAACGAGCTTAATGACTTCTTCTGTTCAGCATTCAGTTCGGACTCTCCTGAGCCTCCTGAGGTATTAAGTAGGAACATGTGCTTTGATAACTCAAAGTTTTATTTCAAGCATGCACTCCCGAGTATCTTTTATCTCATATGAGATTCACCGACTCGCATGTTTCCGACTCTGATAACTTCCCTGTGCTCTTCTTGAAGCACTGTGTTCTATCTCTCTTTCCAATATTGTTGGATCTCTTTAACTCCTCGCTTTCTACGTCTACATTTCCAATGGCTTGGAAGAGCTCTATTATTGTTCCTGTGCCGAAGAAGCCCAATCCATCAGAGTCTAATGACTTCAGGCCGATCTCGCTCCTTTGCGAATTTTCAAAGTTGCTGGAACGCATAGTTCGTAAGGACATGTTAGATTATCTCAAGCGCTGCGGGTACCTTGATCAATCACAGTTTGGGTTCATCTCAGGCGGATCTACGCAGAATGCTCTCATCAGGCTCACTGACGATGTTCGCCGGGCCATTGACGATTGAATGGTCACTGTGCTGGTGCTTTCCAACTTCTCAAAGGCCTTTGACACGGTGCATCATGCTTTGCTGATTAATAAGCTTACACTCTTAAACTGTTCCGGGTGTACCTTAAATTGGTTCTGGACATATCTGACCGGTCGTAAGCAGGCTGTCCGCACCTCTGATGGCACTTCAAAGTGGTTAGCTGTCTCTTCGGGGGTCCCCCAGGGTTCAGTTTTGGGTCCAACGCTTTTCTCTCTCTATATATTACAGACATTGACCAAGAAATTCAAAAGTGCTCTATAATTAAATATGCCGATGACCTCCAAATTTATATTCACTGTGCTCCGACCGCTGTGAATCTCTTTATTGCGAAGGTGAACGAAAACATGGTGCGTATTTGTGAATGGTCCAAAGAGAACAAACGTAATACCGTTCGCCAACTCGGCCAAGAACTTAGGAGTCCTCATATCTCTGAAACTTAATTGGCAACAGCATATCACTAGCATCTGTAATAGGGCATATAAGACCCTCTACCAATTAAGAGCCAATGGGCAGTTTTTAGGTAGTGCGCTTAAACAACAACTCGTTTTACCCTTGATTCTTCCGCTCATGGACTACTGTTCTCTAGTATTTTTAGACATTACCACCGAGGAAAACATCAGGTTACAGCGAATCTCTCTCTCTCTCTCTCTCTCTCTCTCTCTCTCTCTCTCTCTCT
>NW_014332783.1:0-212 GCF_000341935.2 Cephus cinctus
AAAAAAAGTAGTAAAAAAATAAAGTCAAAAACCAAGAAACCCAAAAATCTTCGTAGGGTCGCTAGTAAGAAAGTAAAGCGAAGTGTACTGGATATCTTCTCCTAAACGCTACCTGTATCATGGCCTTTCTACACGCGCACTCCTGCGAGTGTATGAAATCGGAGCTCGAGCTCTTTACACTACCACCGACACAGACCACTATAGAGAGCGCC